>NC_064563.1:10502500-10802500 GCF_937001465.1 Orcinus orca
AGCTTTCTCTTTCAAAAAAAAAAAAAAAGCAGTATGTACAGATGTTAAGTGTTGCTCTTTTTTTCTTCCGTAGAAAACATTAAGAAGTTGTTATTTACTGCTTCTTTTGGAAGGGTTTTAAATTATTTATCCCTCAGCAGTTCTCACTCCCATTTTTCCAGCCCCCTCCCTCTTTCTAAGGGCCCCTCCTGCCCTCCTTCTCGTGGCACCCGGTCCCCAGGCTGTTCCTGAGAAAAGCATCACCCATCATGGGCCATTCAGAAGGGGCACCTAGTTAAGTCTCTCTCTAACCGTGCACTTGCCATCCCTGGTGAAGGCTTAGAGCTCCCATCCTGCTTTCCATAACCGGCTGACTGTGAATCCCTTTCTGAAGGATGGGGTCAGCAATCCCAAGCGTTTCACAATGTGTCTTTGCTTTTTTGTTACAAACGAATGAGAGCAGACAAGATGAGAGAGGCCATTTTTAATTCAGTATTACTTAAGTGGAAAATACGTCCCTCAATCATTCCTCCTGTAAGTAGCTTTTTTATTTTTACTAATTAAACAATTGTTTGCTTTGGAGGAGCAGTAAAATACACTGAGAGTACTTTTTGCCTAAGGCAACTAGATGGCCAAGATATATTAGGCCAGTACCATCTTTTTAATGGACTTTCTTGCTGTCTGTTGCAAATGGTCCGGGCAGTGAGATGCTCTAGCTCTCCTGGTCTGTTTCCCCTCCTCCCCATTCCCGTTCCAATGGACCGGACTCCTTCATACCTCACATCTGCACCATTAGGCCCCAGAAAGGTGGGCAAGGGGCCCAGTGGCCACAAAACCACTTCCACTCACTGGCAACACTTCAACAACCCTGCTGCCCACATCACAAAAATCTTCGATGATGTTCAGTCAAATCTGGTTAGCTTATTTTAGCCAACTGTACTAGCCACAAAAATTAAAGCAATTATTGTTTGCTTTAGGAGGACGTTTATCCGACAGTTGGTTCTGCTCAGAAATTCTGTCTCCCGTATGGTGTAAGGATTTAATTTTTGTACAGATGTGTGTGAATGCTCAGACCCACATACCACACGCAAACATCTAAATCTCGCAGGTTAAATACAATGGCTTCTATCCAGGGTACTATTAACATTTATTGATATCTTGACATGCCTAAAATGACTAGGAGGTAGTTCAAGTTGCAAGAAAGGAGAGCAGTAGACAGAGGGGGAAGCTCTGAGCCCCAGCCCCCTGAAATAGCAATCCCTCTCTCTCCCATAATCCACAGTGCCAGAGGAGATGCATGAAACCTGTGAAAGGTATTCTTCTATTGGGGTGGGTGAGTTTTATTTAAGAAAGAGGAAGGAAGGAGGGGAGGAGGGAAGGAATGAAGGGAGGGAGGGAAGGGAAAAACAATATAGCATACCTAAGTGCCTCTCAAAACGTGAAAGATTCCTGTTTAATTTTGTTTAAGTGTTCTGTGCTATCAGCTGCTGCTTGATTTAGATGAAAAGCAATTTCAGTGGTAAACTGAGCCCTTAAATGTAAGAAATCATTTCCATTTTTTTTTCTCAGCTCCAATCCTAAATACAAGCAGCCCCAGGGCGCCGGTGACGGGGAGGTGGGGCCGGGTGTGTGTGGGTTTCCACAGACCCACTTCCTCAGTAGTCCTGTCTACACCACACCTTGAATCATAGCTCCTGGCTGCATGGACAGGTGCCATTCGAACTTGGATTTGAGAACAGATTCTCCTTCTGTGATTCTTAAAATTCTACCTCAGAAAGATGTTTGACATTGCCTGAAAGAACCATGTGTTATTTGAAATAGTGAATTGGATCCTACATTATTTCTTTGTTAACTTTTTTTTTTTTTTCCAGTATGCGGGCCTCTCACTGTTGTGGCCTCTCCCATTGCGGAGCACAGGCTCCGGACGTGCAGGCTCAACGGCCATGGCTCACGGGCCCAGCCGCTCCGTGGCATGTGGGATCTTCCTGGACCGGGGCACAAACCCACGTCCCCTGCATCGGCAGGCGGACTCTCAACCACTGCGCCACCAGGGAAGCCCCTGTTAACATTTTTTTAACTTAAAAATATTTTAAAATCAACTCCTCTTGCAGAATTGCCTTCTTCCTTTTGATGCTCATTTTTCTACTAAAGAAAAATCCTGCCAACTTTTCATTACCCCTGGTAATGGAAGAGGGACATGGTGGGGTAAGTTAGGTTTACACATAAGCCTAAACTCTCCTTCTATTCAATACTTTGAGCAAAAACTGTGATCAAAATGTGCAAAAAAAACACAGCAAAACAAAACAGAGGATAGTAGATTGACTTGTGAGTCTCCCTGCAAGGCTAATAGAAGAACAGTGAGGAGGGAAATGTTTAAAAGCCAATAAGAAAATTATTGTATTAGTTAATGTTTCTAGAAGGTCATTTCTCTTGTGGATCCTGGAGAAAGTGACCATCAACAGAATGCTGTGTAAATATCTTTGACTTGTCAAATATGCTGTAGCAAAGCTGTGCGTCACCTGTTATTAAAACACAGAATTCGGGCTCCCCTGGTGGCGCAGTGGTTGAGAGTCCGCCTGCCGTTGCAGGGGACGTGGGTTCGTGCCCCGGTCCGGGAGGATCCCACATGCCACGGAGCGGCTGGGCCCGTGAGCCATGGCTGCTGAGCCTGCGCGTCCGGAGCCTGTGCTCCGCAACGGGAGAGGCCACAACAGTGAGAGGCCCGTGTACCGCAAAAAAAATTAAAAAAACACAGAATTCATTTCATCTGAGAGTTGGAGAAGGAGGTATGGGTCAGAGAATGGGTATACCAAATGGAATTCAACGGAGTCTCACAGGGCTTCCCTGGTGGCGCAGTGGTTGAGAATCCACCTGCCAATGCAAGGGACATGGGTTCGAGCCCTGGTCTGGGAAGATCCCACATGCCACGGAGCAACTAGGCCCGTGAGCCACAACTGCTGAGCCTGTGCGTCTGGAGCCTGTGCTCCGCAACAAGGGAGGCTGTGATAGTGAGAGGCCCGCGCACTGCGATGAAGAGTGGGCCCCGCTCGCCACAACTAGAGAAAGCCCTCACACGAAACGAAGACCCAACACAGCCAAAAGTAAAATAAAATAAATAAATATATAAAAGAAATGCATTTCCATTAAAAAAAAAAAAAAGTCTCACAAAATGTTTTCTCCAAGAACTTGGATTCAAACGCGGAAGCAAAATGAATGCACATGAGTGGCTAGGCATGGTCCAGCCAGTCTGAAATGTGGCTGTCATTCTAGACTTCACCTTCTCCTTCCACACTTTTTGCTGCCGCATAGTATTAGTTGTGGCCCCTGTTGCCACTGACCTGGTGTTCAGGGTGGTCTCGGTCACACAGTGATAATGAACAACCCCCAAATCTCAGTGGCTTAACACAACAGAAGCTTCTTACTCATGTGGCATAGCCAACCTGCATCACCTGGAGCCCTGCTCACCGTCGTCACCCAGGGACCCAGGCTGGGGAAGACACCATGATCCCCAGGGTGGGGGTCAAAAGACAAGATGAATCACACACTAGATCTTAAAGTTTCCACCCAGAAATGACACATGACACCTCAGCTAACATTTCATTCACTGAAGCATGTCACACAGACACACCCAACCTCATAGGGAGCCTGAGGGTGCAGTCATACTGTACACCCAGAAGAAAGAAAGCTGGAAATATTTGATGCAAACACCAATGACCACCACGTCTGGTTTAATCGAATCGCTGCTTAACCAGTCTTCCTGCTTCACCTCCTCCAATTCATCCTCTCCACTGACTTTCCTTAAGTTCAGATATGAATATCTGAGACGTTACCACCTGCTGAAAAATGTTTAATGACACATATATCACCTGAGATTAAGCTAAAGTTGTTTGGATATTGAACAAGCCCTTTTAAGTCTGGCATTGGTCTCTCATATTTTCTTCCTCATCTCCTACCACTATTGAAACCGCCCCCATCTGTACCCAAAATAGCATATCTTCCAGCCACACAGAAGCACCAAAGTGACATGCCTGTGTGACCTCTGCACTTTTACATGTGCTGTTTTCTCTCCCTCTGCTTAAAATTACCACCAACCTATTGCACCCTCTTCTTCATCCTTTGAGTCGTCTAAAATGTCACATTCTCTGGGGATACTTCCCTGACATCCCCAGGTGGAGTTAAATTTTCTTCCTCTGCTCTCACGGTGCATCTACACACCTCTCAAGTGCACCGATTGCATGAGAGTTTGAGTTTCTCAACTAATAGATTTGTGAAACCCAAGGAGGAAATGGGCTGTGTTATTTATGGGACAAGCTTGACATATAATAGATTATTTGAACATGTTTGTTGGGTAAATGAAGTAAAACACACACACAGACACACACACACACACAAAAATCAGGTTCCAAACTCTGATACCGATTCTAACATCTATGGGAATACTGAGTAAATGAAACACTAGTTTCCAACCAAAACTATATTCATTTTCTCTAATTTGCACATATGTGTTGCAGAGCTGATATGTGGAGAATAATTAATGTGCTTTTCTCCTTTGTCTTTTCAAGTACAGGTCCGTCACCTTAGTTGACTTAGGACATTTGTCTTCCTAGGGAGAAAATGAGGACTGCTAAGCAGGGAACAGAAACAGAAAATAAGGTAATTTTTAGCTTCTGACGTTCAAATATAAGATTTTACAGCAAGAAAATCATCTTGTAAGTTAGGCAAGCTTGTATTAAGAAAAAATTGTCTACGTTTAGCATATCGAAAGCCAGACCTGATGGGCTGGAGAGAAGTTCAAACAGGAAGAAGCCGAGAGAAAGTCTGTCCCTTTCCAACTCCAGGGGATTGTGGGTAGGCACAGAGTGAGCCGCTGGAGAGTCAGATCAGCAGATGCCTCCTGACCGAGTCTCCACAGCTCGACAAGGACAGGGAGAGGATTGTTCGAGAGCTGAGGATAATACTAAAGGCAGAAAGAACCTCTTCTTCTGATGTCCCTCCCTGCCAACTAACAGTCTAATTAGTATTCTGAGAGTAGGCCACTTTACAGATTATCTTCACTAATCTGGAATACAACCACACCAAAGTAAATCTGGCACCCAAGCATGGTGACAAAGCAGGAGGATCTGACATTTATTTTCCCAAATCCATGCTGTATGCACCAGCCCCAGAAATGGCTACAGTGTTTTCCCAAGGATGTCATTGTAGCCAGTCTACTGTAGCAGGGGTTGTGCAGTGGACCCCCAAGGGCAGATCCCCACCAGAGCTCAGAGGAGTCGAATGTGAGCGTGGAGGAGATCAGGTCAGGCACGGCTAACCATCAAGAGCCAAAGAGAAGCCCATGGGTGCTGCAGATTCCAACAACAGAGACCACCCAACAGGACCAGTGGTCTCTGAAGACAAGTCACAACCTCAGACATCAATAAACTACATAGCCCCCATGCCCAAGGAGCAGGCTGGGACACCAACCCTCTCCCCCGTGAATGTTGGAGGTATGTAAATCCCACATCCCTCCCCCTATTCAGCTGGACATAGACAGAAGAACATTGGAAAAAGAAGCAATTTTTAGAGAGTCTGATAAAATTATTGCATCAGTCTGAGATTTAGAAAGGTAAATCAGACATTTAGCTAATATCTCTCACCTTCCAATGAGTGGGAGAATGTGAAGGACTCAGTTATTAAAACAAAAGCATAAAGAAATGCTTCTTTGCTGCAGACCTGGAGTTAACTTTGGAACCCACTGTGTGGGAATATGTAAAGTCATATGTACACACTGGGCAGGCTATCCCTCCTATCCGAGTCTGTAAAGGATTGGATAACATCTCTCTTTAACATACCACTTGGACTCAGATGATTTACAGAAGGGAACTAAATTTCAAACATGATTCAGTCACATATTTTTATTTCCTATAGTCTACACAATATTGGAGCCTGGACATATTGGTTGTGAAATTCAGCTAGCTCGGGGAATTGTCCTGGCAGAAAGTGGCAGCTAGCTCTTCTTACCTGTGGTAGAGATGCTGGTCCTTCCTCATGTCTGTTCTCTTCTTTCAGGCACCCTGGAGAATGACATTTTACCACCCCGTTATCATGCTGAAGGAACTGTGTAACTATTTTGGGCCAGTGGGTTGTGGAAAGTGTAGTGTAGTCCCTTTTGGGCAAAAGAGATGGGCATGGTCCTCCAAGTGTCTCTTCCTCTACCTCAGCTGCTAGAGAAGACATATGTGCTGGATGGTGGGTCTGTAAGTTCTGTGTAGAAAAGAGACCCCAGCCCACGGGTGTGGGGCATGTGACTTGAATGCGAAATGAACTTTTGTTGTTCAAAAGGGTGAACTGGAGAATTGGAAGGGTGTTAGTTACCACAACATAATCTAAACCATCCTGACTAATATACTATATATAATATATATATTTTTCAACATTTCTCAGTTTCTCAGACTGAAAAAATGATGATAAGAATCAGAGTTTTATAAGGAAAATGGTATGTGTGTGAAGACAATCAGATAGTTTAAGCTAATTAAAAGTGCAATGCAAATAAAATCAGCTTCCAAATATTCATAGTAAAGAAAGGGTAACCTGCTGTCCCCGATGTCTTGGTCACTGAAGCTCGGATATCTACCACTATGACCAAAGCTTTCAAGATGGTCAATGCCCCTTTGCTTTCCTAAGCTTCACCTGCCTCACCCAGATATTAAATATGAACTGAAAATCATTGTCATATGAAAACACTCAACCTAGCTTCACAATGGCAAGGTGAGATTCCAAATATGGATGTGGTGTTAACATGAAACACCAGTAGAATGTAGAACAACCATACCATGATAGCCTGGCATGGTCCAAAACGTTTTTCCTGAGCAAATGCTGTTTCCTTGAGCTAGCTCTGTATACTCTGTAAAAAGATATTGAATATCCTCTCAAAGGACAAAAAAAATATTCTTGCGTGAACTTAAAAGCATGGAAAAATCTTTAGATATGTTTTTAATTGGGGAAATGAAATAAAGAAAACACCCTTTAAAAAGCAATTCATGGAATTAGCAGTTCCCAAGAGGCAACAGCATGTTGGGTGCTGCACCCATGGCATGGTTCCAATAGTGTGGGCCATTTTGTGGCGCCAGGCTTGGACTCTTTTGTAGCAGAGATGTCATCGTTATGATCCATCAATAGACAGCTCACTCCATAAATATGCACATAAATTCAAAATCTCAGTGGTGGTATTATTATTCTAATGGAAATACTGTACATCTTAAATCAGTGGAGGATTTAAGCATTTAATTTGGAAGTTAAGCTTCTGTGACAATGTAGGACTGCCTTGAAACATCCCATTTACTCTGTGGCTCCTTCATCTCTGATAATGGACCTTATTTTTGTGCTTACCTGAAAGCTGATTATGTTTAAGGCCTTTGGAAATCATCAATAGTCAATCATTTTGTTTTTGGTGGATCTTGGAGAGGGTATCTTAGAGTGTATAGTCACTCATCTACTCATTCATTCATTTACTCATTCAAGAAATATTTACTGAGTGCCTCCTATGTGCCCAAAATTGTGCTAAGCCCTGGGGATTCAGCAGTGAACAAAACAGACAAAATTTTTTTTAATTTACTTTATTGAAGTATAGTTGATTTACCACGTTGTGTTAATGTCTACTGTACAGCAAAGTGATTCAGTTATACATATATATAGATTCTCTTTCATATTCTTTTCCATTATGGTTTATCACAGGATATTGAATATAGCTCCCTGTGCTATACAGTAAGAGCTTGTTGTTTATTCAGTCTATATATACTAGCTTGCATCTGCTAATCCCCAACTCTCAGTCCATCCCTCCCCCATCACCTCCCCCTTGGCAACCACAAGTCTGTTCTCTATGTCTAACAGACAAAAATTCTTGTGTTCATGGCACTTACGCTAAGGTGGGGCTGAGGGTCAGAAAGTCAGAGTCAAAGACTGGTTCTTCATTAACCAACTGGATCTCAGTTTCCTCAATGATAAAACCATGGGGCTGGAGGAAGTTCCCAACCTAAGGCACCACCCTAGAGGGTGTTTGGAAATATGTTGGGAGGTTTTTGTCATAATGACAACTGGGGGATGCTCTTAGCATTTTGTATCAAAGGCCAGAAGTGCTAAATATCTTTAACACAGGATGGTCTCTCCCCATGAAATAATGTCCCACCCCAAATGCAAATGAAATTCCCTTTGAAAAGTGCTTGATGTTTTCTAAGTTTCCTTCCATCTCCAATAGCGTATAAATTTGAAAAATTGGCCCATATCTCTTGTTGAAAAAAAACCAAGTAGGTGCTTGCTGTCTCGGTGCTTGCTGTCTCGGAGGACACATCGAAGGAAGAGGAGTCCTGATAATTCTTCATTTCTCTTGGATCTTCTAACTGAAAGTATAAACCTAGAGTCTTGTGAAAATGAAAACACAAGCCAAAGACACATTTTCTCATTCCAAGAACAGATTCTCATCAGAAAGGTGTCTGGATTTTTTTTCTCCTAAAAAGAAAATACAGTAAGAGTCTCTTAGAACCTTGAGACAACTGTGAGCATTCTCTATTAAAAGACATGCCTCTTCACATCACACACCCAGGAGCATAAATTAATCTGGAATCTGAGTCCATCCTGAACAGAATTTTGTGGCTTAATTTCCCGACTTGATCTTAGAACCACTCTCCAGCTCTTCCTGAACCACAGTAGATAATGTCAGTGTTTTCTCAGCATTAATCTATTTATGGTGCCTAATATCTACAAATGAGTTCTGTGATGACCTCACGTCCTTCCCCTTCTCAAGCTGTCCTTCTGTGGAGATTTTGTTCATTTTCTTAGGAGAAAAAAATACTAAGGGAAATCAGTTGAGGGGGAGGGCTGAAAATTTGCATTTCTAATGAATTCCCAGGTGTTGGTGATACTGCAGTTGCTGGTTCTGAACCCCACTTTGAGAACCACGAGTTGAGACAGTTTCTTTTAAGTACTTTCTGGACTGAACACATGTAGCTGTAGATTGCAGGAATGGATTCCAAGTATGACCCTGTTTTTGATGCCTGACTTTGGTACCAAAATTCATCAAATATTGAAACTCATAGTTCTCACTCAGGGTGGCTGATGGCCACTGATTACTAACACAACAACAACAAATTACATCAGCGGTGTCTGTACTCAGCCCAATAGAGGAGCAAGTTTTAGAGGTAACAGTGAGAATTTCCTAGATTTCACACCCTTTTAAAATAGCTCTTCCTATCTGTTCCCTAACTGAACCAAATCTGGAGAATTGAATTTAAACTTGGCACTGTGGAATCTGGCATGAAAGCATAGTTAATAATTAAAACCAACACTCCCCACAAATTGATTTGATTCTGGTTGAATTTGACAGTGATGGGGTTTCTACAAGGTCAAATTGCCCTTCAGGATACCCTGGGACAGCTGCCATTGACCTAGGGCAATCTGAACTTCCTAAAGTCAGGATGTACTGTGGCACAAATTCAGAAGACTTGGTATAAGGACTTAGGTAGAGTTTTAACTCAGACACTTTCTGCCAGTAATAATGAGTCAGTGATTTGAACTCTCTGACGGTTTCTTATCTGTAGAATTGGGAGAGGAAAACTTGCTCCAAGGCTGATTGTGAGGACTTAATAAATTACTCGCACAAAAGAACCTTGTATACAAGGCAAGATTTTAATAGTAAGTCCTATACACGGATGAGTCATAGGAAATAGTCATGTTTTGTTTATACCTGAAACTTCACGCAGCAGCCTAAACAAGTTAGAATTTTCTGAATGGAGTTTGTGGGCAGGTATCCACAAAAAAATAAAGATGGGTTTATTTTTTAAAATGTAGGCTAACTATATCTACAAGCTTTAACAAAACATTCCATCTGATTAGAGATGCAAGTGATTTTCTGGTCTCTGGGCATTCATGTAGTTTCTCTTGTCTTTTTAATACACATATACATACCCTGCAGTGTTTCTAAAATACCCAGGGTGCAGGAAGGTGTCACCCACCAGTGTCACATCTAAAGTAAGTGTGCATGCTTGACATATAGTGACTGAGAAATGTATTTATGCTTTACATCATATAGTTTTGAACTTTGAAAAAGAAGTGCAAGGTAGAGGGACTCACACTTTGTGATTTTAAGACTTACTATAAAGCTACAGTAATCAAAACAGTGCGGTATTGAAGACAGAATAGACATATAGATCAATGGAACAGACCAGAAAGTGCAGAAATAGACCCATATATATGTCAATTGATTTTTGAGAAAAGCGAAAGGGTGAATAATTTAATGGAGAAAGGATGATGTTTCAACAATTGGTACCAGCACAACCGGACCCATATAGAAAACAAACCAGAACAATACAAAACCTTGATCTGTACCTTGCATTGTATATAAAAATAGACTCAAAATGGATCACAGACCTAAATGTAAAATTTTAAACTATGAAACCTCTAGAACGTAACACAGGAGTAAATATTTGTGTTCCATAAAGCAAAGATTTCTTAGATATAACATCGAAAACATGATCCATAAAATTTTTACAAATTGACTTTATCGAAGTCAGTTGATAAATTGAACTTCCTCAAACTAAGAAATTCTGCTCTTTTAAAGATACTGTTGAGAGAATGACAAGGTAAGCTACAGACTTGGAGAAAATATTTGTAAATTGCATATCTGATTAAGGACTTGTATCCTGGATATATATTTTTTAAACTCTCAAAACTGAATAATAAGAAAACAACAACCCAATTTTTAAAAATGGACAAAACATTTGAACAGAAACTTCCCTACAAAAATGTGTAAGTGGCAAATAAACACATGAAAAGATGCTTAAAATCACTCACTGGAGAAATACAAGTTAAAATCATAATGAGAAATCACTACACACTTACTAGAAAGGCTAAAATTAAAATCCCCCAAATCCAACAATACCAAGTGTTGACAAAGATGTGGAACTGCTGGAACTTTCATCATTGACGGTAGGAATGCAAAATGGTATAGCCACTTGGAAAAGCATTTGGCCATTTCTTATAAAGATAAATACATACTTACCATATGACCCAGCAATCACATACCTAAACATTTACCCAAGTGAAATAAAAATTTATGTCCACACAAAAACCTGTTTATGAATGTTCAGAGCATCTTACTTATAATTGCTCAAACCTGGAAACAGCCCAAATGTCTCTCAGCTGGGTGGTGGATAAAAGAGTGTGAGAGATCTATACATTGGAATACTATTTAACAACAAGGAATAAACTACTGATATACACACAGTATGAATGACTCTCAAATATATTAAGATAAATGACAGTAGCCAGACCCAAAGGCTATCTACTGTATTATTCCACTTATGTGACACTTTGTTTGTTTGTTTTGGCTGTACTGCATGGTATGTGGGATCTTAGTTCCCCGACCAGGGACCAAACGCATGTCCCCTGCATTGGAAGGGCAGAGTGTTAACCACTGGACCACTAGGGAAGTCCCCATATGACACTCTTGAAAAGACACAACAATAGAGACAGAAAATAGATCAGGGATTGCCAAGGGATGCGTGTGGGTGATGGGTTGTCTGAAAAGAGGCCATGCATGGAGAATTATTTTAGAATGATAAAACTATTCTATACTTTTATTACAAAGATGGTTATATAACTGTATATTTTTGTCAAATCTTGCAGAACTATACACTAAAATGTTCATTTTACTGTACATAAATTATACCTCATTAAAAGTGAAGAAAGACAATATATCATTCCATTTTCAAATGTAAGATTATATTAACTATTGAACATGTCTTAAAAGTGTACATTTTCTTTTTCACCTTCTTCTGGGATAATAACACAGTCTAGTATAAATAGGCATGGGCATTGAACCAGATGGAGAATTGGTGAGTCAGTGGTAATGATGTCTCTCCCTGCCTTCCGGTGACAGCTCTTTGTAAACAATACAGTTCTGGAATAAATTAGGAGATGTGAATTAATTATTGACCTTCACCCATCCAGCCCAGAACTTCACGTAAGAACCAGGCTACGAGATGCCCAGCAGGCAGCAGAACTTAGAAAGCATGCTTGAGCCCTGACTTGGAGCTGGGCTGAGATCACAGCCACTGACTGCTTAGAAGTCTGGAAAACAGTAGTCAGTTGCCCCACCCAGGTAGATGCCACTGGTGTGTTAGGTTTTAATGACACGTATTCCTTTTGAAGCTATTTCAGTGCTAAGAAATAGGGAAGTGATGGAAATAATAAAACTAGTAATCACTAGTGTTTATTGAGCCCTTATATCCTTGTGCTTTACACATATGATCTTATTTAATCTGTCAGATGGATGTGAGTATAATCTACTGCTCATAAATACGGAAAGCAAGCCATAGAGAAGTTAAGTAGGTGTCCCCAAGTTAAGTAGGTGTCCCCATAGAGAAGTTAAGTAGGTGTCACACACTTAATATATGGTGCAGCCAGTATTTGGACCTGGGCTCTGAATACAGTCCTCTTAACCAAGGGAAGGAAAATAAGAAAGTCACTTTTGTCTTTTCATTTTGTAAACAATTTTAAAGTGTTCTTGGAGGTGCCTGAAAAGCCAGTACAGCCAACTGTAATGGCTCCCAACCCTTATTATTAATGCCATATAGATGTGTATGTAGACTTTAATTTAAAATCCCTCCCTTGCCCTCCTCCTCTGTGGTACTGTTCATCTCCTCCCATGCACCAGCCACATGCTTTACCAGGCTGGGGAGCTAACACCTGCATAATAATTTAAGATCTCACAAGCCCTCTATTTATCGGGCAACAATGTTACCCAAAATAACTGCACCCGTAACTAAAGATGGGGAAGCAAAATGTGGGGGGAGAATCTGTCAATATGTTTGGAAATGACCATACAGAGCTGGTTGGTGGAGAGGTTTAACTTTCTGAAGTCACATCTTTGGGATATTTGGAATAAACAAGTGTCCATTGAGCCATCCTACAGGAGGCTGCAGAACCTGGATTGGAGCCAAGAGTGGGGAGATGGTGCAGGGTTTCAGTGCTACGTTACCCACATGGGGCACTGTGCAGCGGCAGCTACGACAGGGAGAAATGGAAAGAGAGGTGCGCATCACAATGACCTGCTGAAAGGAAGCTTCAGGCATCCTTCTGGAGCTCAAAGTACTCAAAGGGTCCTTCTTTTTCTCACTGTTCTTAGGTTCCCAACATTGACGCTGAGTGTCCCCACAGGACTTCCCAGAAGGCCAGCAGAGTGAGCATAAATGCTCACTAGTGACGTGCTTGCCCACACATTCCAAGAAGACATGTGGCCAGAAAAAGCGGCAAACTGTAGAGCAATTTTTCAGGGAAAAAAAAAAAAAAAAAAACACCCTCATCCTCCAAGTTTGCAAAATACCATCCGCGCGGATGAACTAATGAACCACAAGAATACGTCGTGCGTGGCTTTGATGCAGGCAGTTCTGTCAATATGCAGAGCAGCAGCGGGGCCCGCGGTGTGGCACTGCCTCTTCCAGGTACAGCTTCAATGATTTTTATCTCAGCTTGGAACACAAAGTGTGTGCTGATACTAATACTGATAAAAGCAGGAAGGCTGGCGCCATCTGCCATGGCAGCAATCAAGATGGCAGATGCTTTTCATCAGCTTTATCTGAACTTTGCATTAATGGGAATTCAGAGACAGTGTGTGTGCTTTCAAAAAAAAAAAAAAGCACATTAAAATGATAGCACTCCTCTGAATAGAACCAATTCATCAAGTATCAACCTACTCTCATCACCTTTATCTCTCTTGTAAGAAAAATAAGAGGGAAAGAATCTTGCTCTTCTTTTGGTTATTGTTGTTTGGTTTTGGTTTTCCTGTGTGGATGCCTCCCCCAACGGTCCTATAGCTTGATCCAGACCACTCTGCCTACGGGGAATCAGATACAGAGGGGACTGTTACCTCCAAGCAGTCCTGCAGCTGCTGCAGCAAATGGGATTTAAATGTGCAGTCTCTGAGGGCAGGGCAAGCCACAAAACAGTGGGTGAGCGTTCAGAGTCTACTGTGGGTAATTACAGAGGCATTTTTCAAATTAAAAAAAAAGAAGAAGAAGAGAAAGAAAAAAGAAATCAAATTCCAATAGGACTGCCCAGAACTGAGATAGATATATATATATATTTTTTTTGAAGTTTACAGTTTATAGCAGGTATACCTCTCTGCCATTCATTAGCTACTGTAGAACAGGACAATTTGCTATATCCAGGAAAGGTGCAAATTACTTTCAGCCCATGACTTTAGTGATGTTGGCTAGGAAAGCACATAGGATGTATAAATACGTGACGGTAATAACAGGCTGGGTACACTGTGCAGTTCTGCTTCTTGGGTTTATTATATAGTATTTTCCACAGGGTGTTCTCTATTTTGGGGGGCTTGTTAATTAAGTCTATATTCTATCTATCTATTTATAAATGTATTGATTTGAGAAAGTTTACTCAGGCTTTTCCTGTAAGTAGAATATGGGATTTCAAATATATGAGTAGATATATTTTATATAATTTCTCTCTCTACTTTTTCTTTCTATGCTTTATGTGTATGTATGTATATATGTTCACATAAAGCATGGGAATCAAAAATAGAGAAATAATATAAAATAGAAATAAATCTATGCAAAGCATAGAAATACGTGTCTCTATACATAAATACATACACACACAATACTGACCATTTTTGTGTACATACATATTCTCACATACAGCCTAGTAATAAAATAAACAGGAGCATGTCAATTAGAAAGCAACGAACACATGATGGACATATACAAACATTTAAAGTAAAAAAAAATCTTTATAACGGCACAAATGACTACCAGGAATTGAAGACAGCCTTTTGAAAAGAATTTTTGTTCACCCTGAAAAGGAAAAGAGAGGAAAATCAAAACCAGAGAAGGTGAATAGAAAAATGAAAAAAAAAATACACACCGTGGAAGAGCTCTTTTCTGAAACTTGAGCTGGACCATTGACCTCTTGTGGCTCAGGGCCTGGGGGGTGGATTGCAGAGGAATCTCATAGGGAATTCGTGGATGAGACCCTGTCCTTCCTGAGAATGCAAGAAATGGAGTTTTACAATCATTTTCAATCTGCCCAGCTGTCTACTTTTCAACCAAAAAGGAGAAGGGTGGGCTGCATTTTGAGAAACAAATGATTCCATGTCAAACACCTTCCTATGTCTGTCTCCTGTGATAACGTGTAACTTCCCTTGGGCTGAAAGTTTACCCTCAGTCCCTCCCACAGCATCTCAGTGTGAGGCATTGTTTTAAAAGAAAGAAAAAAATAAAAGCCCAAACTCCATGCAAGCTCCATGTTATTCATAAGGAAAAACAAGTTTGAATGGCTCTTTTTATTATAATAAATGAATAAATAACCACTTAGTCCCAACAACCCAATTAAGTACTAAGTAACCAAGTTCATATTTATAAAAGGGACAAAAATGGTAAAGTTCTGTAAAAGAAAATGCTGTTATACACTGGGAGCAACTATCTAGCAAAATAGGGCACAACTACAGATCTTATCAGAATGAGGTGACTGAGAAAAGCCAGGCTGTTGGGAGGGAAGAACAGAAAACACAGACATAATAAGAAATCATCTTAGGTAGCAGAAGGCATCCGAAGAATGAGGTTCTATGTGAGCTTTGACACTAGCTGTGTATTCTTGTACAGGTTACTTGTTTTCTCTGATTCTTGAGCTCTTTTGGAAAATCAGGATTGAATTTTAGTCTTTCCTGGACTTTTAAAATAAGCCCAAAACTTAATGTTGGGTCCAATGTAAAAGTGCCAACTTTTTGTTTTATCCAGTAAGGACAATAAAAGATAGTCATATTTATAGCCAACATTTCATAAAAGACAGAAAATTTTCAACCCTTAAATAAGACGACATATCAAATCAAGAACAGCCCTTTCATTTGAAGAAACTTAGTTTCAGGGAAACCTCGTTACATTATCCTTATTTTCTCATTGAACAATGGACCAGTGAAAACTTTGTCCCAGGCTGGTCTCCATCCATATATGGCATCTGAGAATCACTGAAGCTGTGCTCACTTCTAGTGCTAATCACCCTATGATTCTAAATCTTGATGTCCTTTCTAAGATCATACCTTCAAGTATGATCTTGAAGGTATGATGAAATATCATCCAATCAGCTTGAGCCCCAATGTTTTGCTGATGAACAATGATAGCTATGTTACACTACCTGAAAAGGCAGCCTTGAGAAGGAAACAAGTAAAAAAGAACTTTTTCATTTGTACAATAAACCTATCTCTAAAAAGTTTCATACAAATTCATTTTTTTGGTATACCAATCATAATTTAAAGGTGCCACAGGAATTTTTATTCAAATTGATCTTATAGGAACCTTTTATTAAAAAGGAAAGATTTTTATTTATTTAATATTTTTTAAATTTATTTTATTTTTAAACTTATTTTTAATTTTTAATAAATATTAAATTAAAAATTTATTTATTTATCAAGTAAATAATAACTTATTAATATGTTTTCTGTGTACATCTGCACTTTTTCTTATTGGGGTTACTTAGACAAGGCCTAAATGTATAGTAGAAGATAATCTGACAAAGACCAATACAGTACTATGAAATTCTTTACACTGAGGATCTAATTATATTTCCCATGAACAGATACCTTTTCTATAAAACTTCCCCAAAACAATAAGCATTCCAAAATGTTGGGGAAAGCACAGGATCCAGCTTTTTAGTAGCTATGTTAAAATCATAGCTAATATACGTTGAGTATGTACTTCGTATCTAGTGCTTTATAAATATCGTCTCATTTAATCCTCAAGACACTCCTATGAAGTAGATTCTGTTATTATCCCCATTTTTCAGATGACAAAATTGAAGCACAGAGAGGGTAAACAACAAACGTAAAGTTTAGGCATCTAGGAAGTGGTGGAGCCAGATTAAAAACCAGAGACTCTGACTCCAGAGGGGCACTTTTATCTATTCTGCTCTTCAGCTGGAAGGGTGTCTCCATGTGGAGCTGGTGGAATTTTCCCCCGGAAATGATTTCATAAAGTTACTGTCACTGCTTGTCACCAACCCCCACAGAGCAGTGAACATAGCAACGTAGTCACATTCACCTGCCTTTCCTAATTTGTGAAACTAGGTTAGTGGTTCTCAAACTCCAGTGCACAAAAGTCACCTGAGGCACTTGCTAAAAAGGCAAATATCCAGGTCCCATCCCCCAAATTTTGGATTTACTCTGGCTTCGGTGAATTCAAATGGTGTGTGGCAATTCCACAAACCAGTAAGGGCCCATGTTTGATTCCTAGGGCTCCCTTTCCCCCTGTGGTGATGAATGACGTTCCAGAATGGTAGAGTCCATAGCAGTTGCACTCATTCATTCAACTAGCTAATTTTTAAAGACACCCCCAGCTTGTTTCAGTGTAGACGTTCCTTTGACCTTACTCAGAGACACCCTGAATTACATGATGTCTAAGTTTCCTTCTAGCTCCAGCTCTTTGAATTTACTCTTATAAGTAATGTCTCAACCTTATGTTCTCTGTAATTGTCACAATAGTGAGGTTTGCCTGTATACTATAAATAGAGTGCTCTGCACACACTGGCAATGAATAAGAAGATATAACTACTTCTCATCTCTATCTCTCATCCACCCATTCATTCATTCATTCATTCATCCTATATCTATTGCTCAACCAGTATGTGCCAATTGGTGAACTAAGTGCTGAGAATTCAACAGTGAATGAAACAGATGAGATTCCTGCCCACGTGGACCTGACAGTCTAAAGGGAAAGACCTGCATTAAAGAGGTGTTAGACATAAAAAGGAAATGAAGGTTGCAAAGGGGCACATAAGAGGGGACATATGTGTATTAATCAGGTTAAGTTAGATGTGCTGCAGTCACAAAGTAAGCACCAAAACTCAACATGACAAAGGTGTCTGTCTCACCTGTGCTCCGTATTCAACATAAGGATCTGCATCTACCTGCTCATCACAGGCTCAGACTGATGGACATTCTACCATCTGGGATGCTACTTATCACCCCAGAGAGGAAGGGAGAAGGAGAATCAGACATGAATGAGACACAGCTCATGGAATTGCAACCTGTCTTTTCCACTCTCCAGTCATTGGCCAGAAAATGTCACATGACTCTACCTAACTCTAAAGGGCTAGGAAATATAGGGGTATTGGCAAGATTTATTCTGAGTCTCTGCCCAGTAATCTAGTCTAGAGACTTCTAGAGAAGTATCTCCTCAAGAAGGGAAGTTTACAATAAGATTTGAAGGATAATGGCAGCATGAGGGAGGATGATTAGAGGAAAAGGCACTTCCAGCAGAAGGGACCATATACGTCAAGTCCTGGAGGCAAGAGAGAGCATGGCAGCTGTGAAATGGAGAGTGGCTAGATGGTAGAGATGAAAGCAAAGGCTAAGGAGGGTGTGTAATTTGTTGCTTTATCCTAAGGGAGATAGAAAGTCATTGGAAGGGTTTTTAATTTGAAATCCACCTTTTTTAATAATAATTTTAGATAATCAAGTCAAACTTCATTTGTTGGTAACCTCTTAGTTAAAGTAACTATAAATGGTGTCTATTTATTTTTTTAAAAAAAACAGCTTACAGAGCAGCCATTATAAAATGCTTCTGGCAGTAAAATATGACTCCTTATTCATAATTTCTGAACAGGATTAACGAAGTGATAATCTGTTAATTACTAAATACTCATTACTAAAACTGGGTTTTTTCCATCTAGGCTGCCCACTAGAATCCCCCGGGAAGCCCTTAAGATTCCCAATGCCCAATTAAGGCAGAATTTCTGGGAGTGGGACCCAGGCATCAGTATGTTTAAAACTCCCAAGGTGATTCTAACATGCAGGGAAGGTTGAGAAGGACCGCCCAATGAGCTTTCAGGAACAGTGACTCTCAGAGAGACCCTGAGGTGTAGAAATACATATGGGAGTAACCTGGGGACTCTTTGGAACTACCCCTTCCTCAGACTCTGTTAAGCGTCTCTCCTTTGAGGAGGAAGTACCCACTGGGAATAAGCACAGCAGGGAGTGGAAGGCGCTGTTTTTAATGGGATTATGTTATAGGTCTCAGATGTGTTGGAGGTGTCAAAAAGTTGAGAACTGATCTAGAGTGGCAGTGTCAAACAGAACTTTCCATGATGCTGAGAATGTTCTATAACCTACATGGTCCAGTACGCTCACCACCAGCCATACGTGACAACTGAGCCCTTCAGATGTGACCCAGGAACTGGATTTTTAAATTTTATTTACAATTTTCATTTCAGTTTAATTAAAATTTTTCATTTCATTTTATTAACTAAATTAAATTTTTCTTTTTAATTTAATTTAAATTTTCATTTTAATTTAATTATAATTTTTCATTTTCATTAAGTTAAAATGGAAATAACAAATGTGCCCAGCAGTGAGTAGATGCTGTAGCACGGATCTAGAGCCTTACCCTAAAACGGTTATCCTAATTACACCTCACAAATACCATGCATGCGTGTGTCTACTACTAAAGAATATTACGTATCAGATTCATCCTTTTTCTGTAAAAAATTCCACCTTTGAACTAAGGTATATGAGTAGATATTTTGGATGGTTTGTTCTGTGAAACTCACATCCTAATATGAACCAGCAATTACTTTCAGGTTGACGGTCACATGATATTGAGCTACCTGGAAGTTTCAAGTTCATCTACTCTAGGAATACCTAAGGGAACCATGCAGGTAAAATAAACGAGTGAAGCATGTCATTTGCATATTAAACCCATAGAAATAGTGCTTCTTTTCACAAAGAAACACTCTCTCTGTCATCTTTCTTGAATCATGGGTCTCTCCGTCTTGCTGTCCTGGTCCCACATCCTCTTCTAACCTAATATTTCCATCTGTAGCTTTAGATCATCATCTCCAGAAGAGTAAACTTTGATGAAGGTCAGAGCCTCTAAGGTAGGAGAGGTCAGTATTTGGCTAAGGTCAGAAACATAACAGCAGATAGAATTTTAAGGCTGGAATAGATCTTTGAGGTCAGCAATTCTAAGGGCTTTGGAAAAGCCACTTAACTTCATCATATTGCAGTTTTCTCCTCTATAAAATGGGACTATTTGTCTCTACTAAATTCACCTGAGGTCATAACATTAGCTGCTGCCAGATCCAAAGCTAGGACCCCAAGGAGCTCTACAAGGTTCCTTTATAGTAAACTCTTACCCAAGCTTCCTGCAATGAGCCAATAAAATCAGATATGTGGACATGCTTTAAATTTCTGTACTAATATATATTAGTGTAGAGCCATAAATTTCTATACTAATACTGATTGCTATTGTTACTCCTTATCTTAAACATGACACACAAATCCATAACACATTCCTAAGTAGAATAAAAAAATAAGTTCAGAACATCTGTAAATTATAATTTCGCTATTCCAAGCTCTGCCGGCTTATAACTGTCATATAATATAGTCGCATCAGTTAGGAATTATTTTTAGCTGCTAATAACAGAAACTGGATATAACAGTGACTTCAACAACAGAGAGGATTATTATTTGCTCCCGAAAATGAAATCTGTAGGTGTAGAATCCATGGCTGGTATGGAGGACACCAACATAGTATTAGTTCAGTCAACAACCGGATAATCCCAAAAGAAAATTTGGATTTTCCATCTTCCAAGGGGGAAACTGGGATTTTTAGATGGCAATTTTTCTAATTTCTTAGAAGTCATAAGGTCCTGTCCCTACCTGACATGCCATTTTGAGAACTTCTGCTTTCTGGACACAGTATTCTATAATGGTGCCTACGAGTAACAGAGAAAGATTATATATACTAGGTCCCATAAACAATATAACCGTAATCAAACCATTTATATACAATCCAACATCATTGCATATAAAGTTTTTATAATATTTCTGATTGCCTGATAATAGGTTTCTAGAAGTGAAATACAGGCTCTAGACACATATGGGCAAAATGTCCTTCAGAAAGGTTGGAACCACTTTTATTATCACTAGTAGGGGATGAGAGCTTTTCTCACCACAAAATCACCAGAGGTGAGAATATTCTACTTTTTCCCGCAAAGGTAGGGAGTGAGGGAAGAGAAGGCATGTATAAGTAGCACTCAACTGTTGTTTCATTTTTTACCTTTTGAATCATGATTGAGCAGCCATGAAATGCAGTTCAATGAGTGTGATAACCTTACAATGGAGGTTGCTGTAGGAACAGCTCCACTTGGGATGCCGACTGCCATCAATGAGACAAGAAAGTCATTGAGATCAAGATGGTTCATCGAAGGACAACCTGATGGTATAAAGGCGGTCTCAAACATGTGTGTTCTTAAAAACCTTGCCTAACTCATTTTGATACCCTCACCCCTTCTCTCAGTACGTACACACACACACACACACACACACACACACACCATCCACAACATCCCTTAGGAAACATTGGATAAAAAGTTAAGTTGTTGCTATCCAGATATTTTGAGCAGTTTCACATTTGCTTAAGAAAAATCAATAATGTACTAACTAAGTTATTACAAGTCATTAGAATTTATCTAGTTTTTGAGATCAAACTTGCAGATTATCTGACTACAGTCAATAAACTGCCCCAACTGCCCAGTTGCTTTGGTACTTCTGGAATGAATGTGCACATCTAAAATTAATACAACTATTTCCAACATAGAGGCATGGCTTTAAACAATATTTACATTTTACCATGATGACACGAATGTATTTGAGAGAAGCATAGGACTAGTATAATGGTTTGTGATTGGGTAAAGTGATTTAAGCAATATTTTTAGGAGAAGTTGAACTTTAATCAGGAATTTAAAGAAATGGAGAAACGACATTTGGACCACGTTGGAAAGATCTTAAAACATAAATCTGAGATGACTGGGGATGAGGAAAGGGGGACGAATATGTGAAGGAGGGCCAAATCGAGCAGAGGTAAGCGGGTGACAAGAAGGCAAAGAAATGGCATAGGACCCCTTCAAACAGGAAAATCCAGTTCAAGAGCTTTAACAGCAAGAGAGGAAGATTGATTTGATTAGAGCCATGAAGAGCCACTGGAGGGTTAAGTCACTGAACACCTTGATCCCAGTGCCAAGCACAAGAAATTCTTTTGAGCCATGTGCAGAATAATTTAGAGTGGATAGAGACAGTGTGTTGGAGTTGACAAAGAAGAATATTCTGGTAATCTGAGAAGTAAACCGGGAACTGGGCACAGTAGAGACATAGGGAAGAACTGGAAAACTCCAGGTGTGTCAGCAAAGGGCACAGGAAATATCACAGCAGTTCACAGGATGGGTCCCCTGGGGGCAGTGTTTGGTGCTGGCAATGGCACCAACACGGTGGTGGCCCTCTTTGAACATGGCAATTGCTACCAGTGCACCCAGAAAACATTAGTAATGTACATCCTTCTCCCCTTCATAAGTGCATTAGGGCTCTCTTCTGTCTCAATGTCTCTACACCCTTCTTGAGCCTATTTCTATCTTCAGCAGGCACGGTTTCTTAGTGGAAGTAGCTGCTTTTTGCAGGTGACTGTCGGTGGCCAAGGACAGATTGAAAGGCGCTGAAGATGGCCCTGAAGTTTTGGGTCACTGGATAATAAAGACAGTGTAGAAAGAAAAAGCAATAGGAGAAAATTCCAGCAGTTGAAGAATAGGAAATGGAACCGTGGCTATGCAGCCACAGAATGCAGGTCAACAATAGTTATTGCGTTCTAATGGAGGGGGTTGGAGCAGAGTTCCATTTGGAATGCAGCAAGAGCAGTCCTACAAAAGGAATCACATTAATATGAACGGAATTGAAATCAAGAAGGTACAACAGAGGGCAACCAGAATGATACAAGGACTCAAGGAACTTAATTATTTACAAAGGTTGGAAACATAGTTTCTCTACTTTCCTCTGTAAAAAAAGAAAAAGAAAGAAAAAGAAAATGTAAAGGGAATTCACTAAGAATGTCCTCAATTCCAAGGTAACAGGATAGAGGGAAATTTGCAAGAACAAAATGCCAAAAACAAAGAAAAAAAAAAAAAGGCTTGTACTTAAGTCCAGAAAGAATATGGTATTAAATAAGTTTTAGTGGGATTCCTTTACAAAGACAGGGGTAAATTTACAATACAAACTACTATGCAAGTTCAGATTGCTAATATATGTGTACTGTACATATGCATATGTGTCTTTATACAAATACTATATATTTTAAGGAGATAAGCATTACAAAGGAAAGTAATTATGGGGTGGCACAATTGCAGATTCAACCAGACTTACAGAGATTTCCTGTTCTAAAATTTCCTGTGTTCCATAGCCCTTCCATGTAATTTTCAACGTTTTGAGTCCCCATCGGCAGTACAGACTAAACACTAAAACAATCTAGAATGATATTCAGGTGAAACTTACAGGAAGTAAATCCGATCTTGAGATCTCAAAACACAACTTAAAATACAGTATATTGACACTCAGTCAAACCAAGGAACCTCTGAAGAATACCTTCAGGGAAGGAAACCAAAGAGACACTGAAAATTCCTATTACCCCAGCCACCAGGTACCAAACCCACACCAAACTCACAATGGACTCTGAGATTTTCAATCTATGTTGTATATTGTTACAGAAATAAGTATTTATTAAATGCTTATCATACTCTGCAATTTATTTTGAAACATGAAATGAAACAGAAATGTAAGGCTTGGTCCTTTTTTCCAAGAAGTTAATACTAAGCTTGCCTTGTTCACAGCTGAATCCCCAGGACTGAGCACTGTCTTTGGTATTTAATAGATGCTCAGTAAACTGGGGGGGTTATAAGGGACAATGTCAGCTGTTTATGGAGAACCTACTGAGGGATAGGCTTTTTGGGTACATTCTTGCATTTAATCTTCATGAAGACCCTGTGAAGTAGGTAGCTTAATCCCTATTTAATGGAGGCACAAAGATGCTAAGTACATCATGTAAGGGCACACAGTGTGTAACTAGCAGAGACAGTGCACAAGCCCAGACCTATGCACTTCCCTCGAAGCCACAATGTGTCCTATAATCTAGTTGTGAAAACGAGATAAATGCATGTAAAACAACAGTAAGTTATGCAAAATACTTTTAAGCTAGGGGATATGGCCTAGACGTCACATGTTAGATTCTAAGATAATGAAGCCCAGAGTGATTAGGAACATCTTAGAAATGGGACCATGGAAAAGGCCTTGAACAATGAGAGGATTGGAGGGAAAGGTCACCCCAAACCAGCTGTGTGGTGAGCTCGTGGAAAAGGTTAATAGCTGTCAGATCAGGCTGGGAACAACTGAATTAGGGTTGAAAAGAGCCACTGGTATAGTAAACTGGTTTGTATATCTCCTTCATGATAATCCCTTTGTGATGGGAAGAGGGAAAATGTTTAAAAACACTGACTCAGACTTTTGGAGGCAAAGTTGATATAACTCACAATAAGGAGAAGGCAAAGTTTTATACTGTTACTTTCCACTTCTGCCTAAGATTTCAGCTGACCCACGTCAAAGAAGGAGTGGTAATGTCAAAATTCATAGTAGTGTTTGGGGCTGCTAAAACTATGCTGTCCAAGACAGTAGGCACTGGTCGTGTAAGGCTATGGAGCATGTGAAATGTGGTTGGACCAAATGGAGGTGTGCTGTAAGTGTAAAATATGCACCAATTTTGAAGACTTGGTATGAAAAAAAGAATACAAAATATTCCATTATTTTTATACTGGTTGCATGTTGATAGTATTTTGGATGTATTGGGATAACTACAATATATTGTGATGATTAACTTCACTTGTTTCTTTTTAGTTTTTTAAGGTGACTACCAGAAAATTTTAAATTGTGTATATGGCTTGCATTATATTACTATTAGTCATGTATTAGTTTCCAGGGCTGCCATAATGAAGTACAGCAGACAGGGTGGCTTAACAGCAGAAATTTTGGAGGCTGGAAGTTCAAGATCAAGGTGTCAGGATTGGTTTCTTCTGAGGCCTCTCCCCTTGGCAGGAAGATGGCTATCTTCTCTCTGTGTCGTCACGTGGTCTTCTCTGTCTGTTTGTGTCTGTGTCCCGACTTCCTCTTCTTATAAGGACAGCAGCCATATGGATTAAGGTCTACACTAATGACCTCATTTAACCTTAATTACCTCTTTAAATACTCTGTCTCCAAATACAGTCATCCCTTGGGGAATTAGTTCCAAAATACCAAAATCCATGGATGCTCAAGTCCCTTATATAAAATGACATAGTATTTGCATATATCCTATGCACATCCTCCCATATACTTTAAACCAACTTTAGATAACTTGTAATACTTAATACAATGTAAATTCTACGTAAATAGTAAACACAATGTGACTTCTATGTAAATAGTAGCCAGCACAGCAAATTCAAGTTTGGTTTTTGGGAACTTTCTGGAATTTTTCTTTTTCCAAATTTATTTGATCCACAGTTGGATGAAGCCACGGATGCAGACCAGCAAATGTGAAGGGCAGACTGTCCAGTCACATTCTGAGGTACTGGGGATTAGAACTTTAACACAGGCATTTGGGGGAGAAACAATTCAGCCTATAACAGGTCAACTCCATGCTAAAAGAGGAGGGCTGGAGAAGATGTTCTTTGCTTGAACAGGATACATTCTGAAGTGTTTTTAATGTGCCTTAATGTGGATCCAAAGCAAAAATCAAGAAGGAGCAGAATTCTTTAGTAAGTTGAACAAAATGTGGAGGGCAAAGCAGAGAAAGAGGAAAAAAGATAGATGGAGTGAGTCAGGGACAGAGGAGGAGGAGCGGGGAAGATGGCCAACAACGTCACTGGAGTGATATATATATATATATATATATATATATTAAGGAAGTTGCCAGTGATAAGATCTGTGTGGCAAGAACTCCAGGGAAATTTAAAGAACAGGAATGTCATCTAATATTTAATTTAGTGTGTCTGCTTTCCCAGGACTGCTGTCAGGAAGCCTTTTTAGGACTAGCAGGACTATAGCAACTGCTGTAGCAGCCAAAGCAGCAAAACAGACCAAAACCAAAGCCAAAGGGATGCTGTACAACAGAGTTAGAAGACCAGCCACAGAAGGCAAGATGTGAAGGAAATCAAGACTCCAGTTAGTAAAGGAATGGGAGACCACTGGTGACTAGAAGAAAGGTGAGTCCACTGGAACTCTCCAGAGACATTGGGATGGAGCTTGTGAGGGGAGTGAGTTCATGGTCTGCTAACTTACATGGAACGGGGGCTCAAACCCTCTTATTTTACTATTAAAGAGGGCATAAGGCCACAAGGCTGGAGTATTTGGGGATGCCCTGATTTGAGTCCTACCTGAGTAAACTTTACCATAGGTTTGTAAATGGTTTTCTATATCCCCTCATTTATATACATCATCTCACCTGATTTTCAGCACAAACGTGAAGTGGAGAACTACACTGCACCACTTACCATTCCCATTTTATGGATGAGAAAATTGAGGCTCATAGGATTTGCATGATTTGGGAACTAAAACACCAGACATATCCAGTACTGTTTCAGCTCTGCCACAGCCCTCTTCCATCCTGACCCCAAACAACACACACACACACACACACACACACACACCTTTACATGTGTGGACTGGACTCCCAAAACTCAGGCTTACATTAGAATCTCTCACTATCCACTCTTTCCCCTTATAAATTACCATATTATCCAATTCTAAACACTTCCAGTGGAGTAACAAAATGCATGCCAGGAAATTGTCCAGGAAATTCATGTCAAATTGAAAAATATGTTTAAAAAAGACCAGCTACATGTGACTTACAGGTGATTTGAGCAGAGCCATGGCTTCAACTGGGTGAATTATCTCAGCACCTCATATCTGTTGTCTTTTTTGTGAGAATTTTTCCCAGATTTGAAGAAAGAAGATTAATTGGTTTAAAGTGTGTCAAGAAGTAGAGAGGTTATCTTAAACTTTTTCTTCCTCTATCAGCATGAAAATGAAAATGTATGAAATGGGGGAAGGGGAACTTTTATACAGTGAGAGACAAAAAAAATTTAGTAAGTATAGCTTTTGATTTTTATTTATGTACATCATGTTCTCCCCAATATGACTCACCCATAAATCTCTCCCTGTTCCAAGGAATGGTGCTACAAAGTATATGTGGAGATGATGTAGCAAACTAACTTATTTTTACTTTTTTTTATGGTTGTTTGATTTTCTTCATTGGGTTGTTTTTGTTTTTTTTTTTAATTTGTAACTTACACATGATCACAAGTATAGTGTGCTGACACTATTTTCAGAACAATCATAACCAAAGAAATGCTTATAATACACATTTTTTCTCACTGGCCAAGTTAGCCAAATGTTCAGTGATTTGGTTGAAGAGAAAAGTTTTAGAAAAATTCTACAAAAACACCCAGTCACATGTTTCCTTCTAGACCAAAGGCAGTTTCCACAGGTCTCCAGAAGAAAAGTGTGGGGCACCTCTGAAGATTTCCCTTCATCTCTCTCTAGTTCTTGCTATTCAAACTGTGATCACAGGCCAGCAGCATCAGCATCATGCAGGAGCTTGTTATAAGTGCAGGTTCCTGGATCACATGAGACCTACTGATTCCAAACTGGTGCTTTAAAACATCCCCAGCTGCTCCCTATACACGAAATTTTGGGAAGTACTACTCTTGATAGTTCTCAGTTTTAGCACCTAAATTGTAAGCCCCCAACACTACAGTGACATTTAGGGGTTGAAAATCATAGAAAGACTCTTCTGTAAGAACTTCAGAACCCAGATAGCAAATATCTTGACCCACCCCAACGCGGGGTGGAATCATGCCAGTCTGAAAGATAGCATGTCTTCCTACTTCGAGTGATGGTGGAAATTCCACAGCAGGCTCCCAAACTATACTTCAGGGACAGTCCCCATGTAACCAGATGGATTGCCTGGCATTGCAGCCCAAAGCCATAGAAGACTTCCCACCAGCCATTACTGCCTTTGTGGAAAGGAGTGTGAGAAAGTTGTGGAGGTCTCGGAAGAGAGACAGGAGAGAGGGGGCATAGAAACAGAAAGAGAGAGAGCAGCTTGGGTGCCCTGGGCAGCCAAGGATGGATCATAACCCATCAGAAAGGGGAGACCAGGACAAAGCAAGAGGGGTGAAGATGCCTTTCTGAGGTTAATGGAACCACACAGGGACCCCCACTCCCCGGCCCAAGTCTGACAACATCAGGTCTTGAAGAATAGACAGGTTTCTTGGCTTTCCTAGAGGAGTCACCAGCCCATCTTGCAAAATCCTGCCATTTTCTGACAGCTTTTAGGGCCAAAGGACTTGCCCTCAGGCCATGAGTCCCATCAACATTTACCCACCAATTCCAAAGTGGCAATTGGGAAAGGAAAAGATCCAATTGCCTGTAACCAATGAATTTGGTAAAGTAGCAGGATACAAAATGAATGCACAGAAATCTCTGGCATTCCTATACACTAATGATGAAAAATCTGAAAGTGAAATTAAGAAAATACTCCCATTTACCATTGCAACAAAAAGAATAAAATACCTAGGAATAAACCTACCTAAGGAGACAAAAGATCTATATGCAGAAAATTATAAGGCACTGATGAAAGAAATTAAAGATGATACAAATAGATGGAGAGATATACCATGTTCTTGGATTGGAAGAATCAACATTGTGAAAATGACTATACTATCTAAAGCAGTCTACAGATTCAATGCAATCCCTATCAAACTACCACTGGCATTTTTCACAGAACTAGAATAAAAAAATTCACAATTTGTATGGAAACACAAAAGACCCCGAATAGCCAAAGAAGTCTTGAGAAAGAAAAATGGAGCTAGAGGAATCAGGCTCCCAGACCTCAGACTATACTACAAAGCTACAGTAATCAAGACAGTATGGTACTGACACAAAAACAGAAATATAGATCAATGGAACAGGATAGAAAGCCCAGAGATAAAACCATGCAAATATGGTCACCTTATCTTTGATAAAGGAGGCACGAGTATACAGTGGAGAAAAGAGAGCCTCTTCAATAAGTGGTGCTGGGAAAACTGGACAGCTACATGTAAAAGAATGAAATTAGATCACTCTCTAACACCATACAAAAAAATAAACTCAAAGTGGATTAAAGACCTAAATATAAGGCCAGACACTATCAAACTCTTAGAGGAAAACATAGGCAGAACACTTTATGACATACATCATAGCAAGATCCTTTTGACCCACCTCCTAAAGAAATGGAAATTAAAACAAAAATAAGCAAATGAGACCTAATGAAACTTAAAAGCTTTTGCACAGCAAAGGAAACCATAAACAAGATGAAAAGATAACCCTCAGTATGGGAGAAAATACTTGCAAATGAAGCAACTGACAAAGGATTAATCTCCAAAATTTACAAGCAGCCCATGCAGCTCAATATCAAAAACACAAACAACCCAACCCAAAAATGGGCAGAAGAACTAAAGAGACATTTCTCCAAAGAAGATATACAGATAGCCAGAAAACACATGAAAGGACGCTAAACATCAGTAATCATTAGAGAAATGCAAATCAAAACTACAATGAGGTATCACCTCACACCAGTTAGAATGGCCATCATCAAAAAATCTACAAAGAATAAATGCTGGAGAGGGTGTGGAGAAAATGGAACCCTCTTGCACTGTTGGTGGGAATGTAAATTGATACAGCCACTATGGAGAACAGTATGGAGGTTCCTTAAAAAACTAAAACTAGAACTACCATACGACCCAGCAATCCCACTACTGGGCATATACCCTGAGAAAACCATAATTCAAAAAGAGTGATGTACCACAATGTTCATTGCAGCTCTATTTACAATAGCCAGGACATGGAAGCAACCTAAGTGTCTATCAACAGATGAATGGATAAAGAAGATGTGGCATATATATACAATGAAATATTACTCAGCCGTAAAAGGAAATGAAATTGAGTTATTTGTAGTGAGGTGGATGGACCTAGAGCCTGTCATACAGAGTGAAGTAAGTCAGAAAGAGAAAAACAAAAACCGTATGCTACCACATATATATGGAATCTTAAAAAAAAAAAAAAAGAAAATTGGTGGTGAAGAGCCTAGAGGCAAGACAGGAAATAAGACGCAGACCTACTAGAGAATGGACTTGAGGACACAGGGAGGGGGAAGGGTAAGCTGGGACAAAGTGAGAGAGTGGTAGTTTATATATGGACATATATACACTACCAACTGTAAAATAGATAGCTAGTGGGAAGCAGCCCACAGGGAGATCAACTCGGTGCTTTGTGACCACCTAGAGGGTGGGATACGGAGGGTGGGAGGGAGGGAGATGCAAGAGGGAAGAGATATGGGGATATATGTATATGTATAACTGATTCACTTTCTTATAAAGCAGAAACCAACAAACCATTGTAAAGCAATTATACTCCAATAAAAATGTTAAAAAAAGATCCAATTGCCTGATCTAGTTCAAAAATAATAATCTAAAGGTCTTTAACCTGTTACCAAGGTACTTATAAACCCAGAGTTTGCCATTATTGGAAGAAATGATGCTGGGCCAGAACTGAGACTACAGATTGATTGATTATTTTAATTTAATATTTGTTCATGGGGAGGCTGGCTTCTATACTGTGGTGACACCTGCGAGTGCCATAATAGTTACAAGTCCTGTTGGAGTAGCTTTATGGAAAAGGCTTATTTCTACTATAAATACTGGTTGGTGTGAGTGGTTAATATCCCAAGTTTCCTGTTATACTGAGCTCAGTCATGTCTGGCCCATATTGTTAATTCACACAAATCTGTTTGTGTGCACACACACACACACACACACACATAAATAAATGTTCGGCCAAAATAACATCACTAATTAAGTTGTGGAGGAAATATCCAACTTAATTCTTAATCACTAACTTCAGATCAAGAATCTGAACAAACAAGTTGCTTAATGCTCATGTTTTGAACCTAACTCAGTTCTAAAATCTCAATTATAAAAACTATATTGTAAAAGTGTATACATTTGATTGATACAAAACTATTTATCTCAAACAACTCAGCACATAGATTTCCATTTACTCAAGGACAATGAAAGAATATTATTACAGAGTTCACTGTTCAATCAGTCAAGAAATAATTGTTAAGCACTTACTATGCATGCTTTACTTATTCATATGAATGTGTGAATTACCATTCATACTCGGAATTCCCAAACTCAAGTACATACTGAACAATATTTATATATACTACTCAACAGTAGTAGTAAGTGTAGATTCTATTTCCCTAGACCAATAGCTTGAAATGGGTTTCGCCTTTGGAAGGGAGGGTTTCCATCCCCTAGAGCAATCTAGGGGTTGAGAACACAGGCATGAAGTAAGATACCTGTGGATCCCAGCCCCTTTCTTGATATCAGCCTCTTTCCAGCTGTGTGACCATGAGCTGCTTGATTAACCTCTCTATATTTCATATAACTCATTATCAAACAAGAGGAATAATAGCATTTATCATAGTTGTTGTTGTAAAGATTAAATGAGATAACGGATATCTCCAGGGCAGGGGTAGGGAAAGTACAAAATGACCCTGCAATATCTTGTTATTCCAGAAAATACTGACTTGCTTAAAGAATGATGGATACATGTTATGGTAGGCAGAATAATGGTCCCCCAAAGATGTCCATATCCTAATCCTCCAACCTCTGTATATGTTATCATACATGGCAAAGGATAATATAAGGTTGCAGATGGAATTGAGACTGTTACTCAACTGACTTTAAGAAGTTTATCCCGGATTATCCAGGTGGGCTCAATGTTATGTAAAACATCTCTGAAAGTGGAAGAAGGAGGCAAAATAGGGATCAGAGTCAGACAGAGACTTGGAGACGCTAGTTTTTTGGCTGTGAAGATGGATGAATGGGGCCACAAGCCAAAGGATGTGGGCAGCCTCCAGAAGCTGGAAAAGGCAAGGAAATGGAAGGTAGTACCTCCAGAAAGTACTAGTACCTTCAGAAGGTAGTCCTGCAATACCCTCATTTTGGCCCAATAAGGCCAATTTCAAAACTCTGAACTTCATAACTATAACAGGATAAATTTGTGTTGTTTAAGCCATTAAGTTTGTGGTAATACAGCAATAGGAAACTAATGGATATGTCAATAAAACAGGATCCAGTTTGCTTTTACACTTAGAGCGAGAATGATAAAGCAACTGTTTATCATTCTGGGTGATTCTGGGGAATCTGGGTGAAGAGAATAAGGAAACTCTATTACTGAATGCAGTTTTCACAATATGTCTGAAATTATGTCAAAAGTAAGTTTTAAAAAAGAGAAAAAATATTTGCATAAGGAGGAATCAGATCTCTAGCATTCCTCCCATACTCCATTTAGCCAGACAACTAACTGTCCCTCTCTGACCTCAGAAAGAGATTGGAGTTTCAGTCTTTTAAGTGGCTCTGACTTGGGATCACTAGGCATACAGAGGGAGGAGGAGAGTCCTGGTACTGGAGACTAGAGTTTAGGATAAAGTCTACCTCTCCACGACCAAGTCCTTGGAACCTGACTATGTCAAGTTACATGATAAAGAGAAATTGAAGTTGCTAACTAGCCAACCCTAAAATAGAGAGATTATTCTGGACTATCCATGTGGGCCCAATGTCATTACAAGGATCCTTAAAAGAAGAGAACAGAGGCGAAGAGGAAAGTCAGAGGGAAACGTGACTATGAAAGCAGGTAAGGGATATCAAGGGCTCAACCTGCGATTGTTGGCTTTGAAGATGGAGGAGGGGTCATGACCTAGAGAATGCAGGCAGCCTCTAGAAACTGGAAAAGCCAAAAAAACAGATTCTCCTCTAGAGCTTCCAGAGGGGAAGGCAGCCCTGTCAACACAATGACTATAGCCCAGTGAGACCCATGTTGGACTTCTATCTGCAGAGTTGTAAGGTAATATCTTTGTGTTGTCTTATGACTTGCATTTGTGGTAATTTGTTAGGGTAGCAATAGAAAACAAATACATACAGAGCTTCAAATTGGCTTTATATAGTCTTCATCTTAAATGTAAATCTACACCCCAAAATCACCAAACATTTGAGAAGTGCTTCTAATATGAAGGACAAAAATGGAAACAAACAAACAACAGAAGACATTTGAGAAGTGCTTCTAACGTGAAGGAGAAAGATGGGAACAAACAAATAACGAAGAAACACAAACAATGAGGAAGGCAATACTGTTTCCAGAAAAATAAGTGGAGGTATTAACAGCCATGAAATAAGGGCAGGGTGCTATTTATTAATTGCATTTATCTGATAGTTACACAGAACTATCTATGCCAGGCAATACAAAACACTAAGTGCTCTACAAATATTAAACCATTTAATCATCGTAACAACCTTATGAGGTAGGTTCTGTTATCTTTATTTTACAGATGAGAAAACAGGCACAGAGAGGTTTAGTAATTTGACCAAGGTCATACAGCAGAGCTGGGTTATGAACATAGGTAGTTTGATTCCAGAGCCCACACAAGAATATTTGGGAATCAAAAATATAATAGTAGAAACTGAAAAAAAGTACTGAAAAGGTTGAAATATATAGTTGAGGCAATATTTTAGGAAGGAGAAAAATATATAAAGAGGTCAAAACTAGGAAAAAAGATGTAAGAAATCCAGGAAGTTCAATATCCAATAATTTCAGAAAATGAGAACAGAGAAGAGAAATGGAAAGAAATTATTAAAGAAACCATTGGACTCTGTGGCAAGAATTTGAATTTTTTTACTCTTGTAATTTGGTATCACTGTTATGTTGAGCATGAAAGTATGCTAAAGTATGTTTCTTACCTCACTGGTGATAGTAGTTGCTAATGCTATTTTCTTACTGATATACAACCTGCTTAATGTTTCAGATTTTGCCTAAAATAATAAACACATTACCCAAAAAGAAACCATTGGAGAACTTTTTCAGAATAGCAAGATATGAATTTCCAGATTGAAAGGGACTATAGAGTATCCAGCACAATAAATTTAAAAAATTGTTATTTAGTGCTATGGACTATTACTGTCCTAAAATTCATTTGTTGGAACCTATTTCCCCAGTGTATTTGTATATAGGGTCTTTGGGAGGTGATGAGGTCATGAGGATGGACTCCTCATGCATGGGATTAATGCTCTTATAAATGGGACCCCAGAGAGCTCCCTCACCCTTCCACCTGTGAGAACACAGTAAGAAGGCAGCTCTCTGTCTATGAATCAGAAAGTGGGCTCTCACCAGACACAGAATCTGCTGGAGACTTGATCATGGACTTAACTTCCAGAACTGTGAGAAATAAATTTCTGTTGTTTATAAACTAACCAGTGTACAATATCTTGTTACAGCAGCCCAAACAGCCTAGGAAGTCAGACCACACTGAAATTTCAAGATAGCACATAAAAAGAGGTCCTAGGGCTTCCCTGGTGGCGCAGTGGTTGAGAGTCCGCCTGCCGATGCAGGGGACGCGGGTTCGTGCCCCGGTGCGGGAGGATCCCACATGCCGCGAAGCGCCTGGGCCCGTGGGCCATGGCCGCTGAGCCTGCGCATCCGGAGCCTGTGCTCCTCAACGGGAGAGGCCACAGCGGTGAGAGGCCCACGTACCGCAAAAAAAAAAAAAAAAAAAAAAAAAAAAAGAGGTCCTAAAAGCTTTCTGAAGGGAAATAAAATGATCCTATTCAAGGGACTGGCAACAATAGTGACATTGGATTTCTTAATGGCACCACCGAAAGCTAGAAGAAAATAAAGCAATGATGTCAAAACCTCAAGGGAAAATGAGTCTCATACTAGAATTCTATACCCAGCCAAACTACTAGTCAAGTATGACATAGGATAAAGACATCTTAAGATATACAAGGTCTCAAAAACTTTACCTCTCATGCATCCTTTCTCAGGAAGCACATTAGTATGTTACCCAACAAAACAAAGAAATAAAACCAAAAAAGAAAAACGTGGGGACCAAGAAATGAGCAATTCCAAAGGTGATGGTGAAATGAGGGCTCCAATGATAGCTATGCAGTGACTCATCCATACATGAACAGGAGGACTGAGGGCTCTAGTCTCCAGAGGAACAAAAAATAAGAGTAACTCATACCTGTTTCATTGAACTGGAAAGAGTGTTACAGCATTTAGAGCTTGAAGAAAGAATTAGTGATAGCTCTGTAGAAAGCTAAGTTTTTTAAAATGTGAAGAAATTATTAACTCCAAGAAAAATCAAAGGTGCCATAAAAATTTCATCTGTAGTATTTATAAGGTCATAATAAAGCAAATGCTGAAATTGAATTTTTCAAAATCTTTGACATAACTATAATGAAATGAGGGGGAGTTGGGAAAGATGCCATTGGTAAGCTGAATCCTCATCCTCCAAGGTAGGAAGTCAGCAAATAATATTTAAAATGGAAAATTTGAGATATAGAAATATAAGCTTGTTTTAAAATATGGAGGTAAATAGCAGAAGAAACAACTAAAATAGTTGAAAGTGGTTGTCTCTGGGGAGGGGGACTTCAAAGATGGGGGAGAGGGTGGAACAAGAAAATAGTATTTCATTATAAGCTTTGTAGTACCATTTTTCTTCTTTTTTCTCTTCTTTTTCCCATTCTTTCAATTTATTATACTATGTACAAACATCATTTGGATAAAAATTACACATAAATCCCTTGAACAGGATTTAGCACATAGTATGTGCTCAATGAATATTGGATGTGGTGTTGATGCTGCTGTGACCTTTGTTAAAGTTGCAACACTAAAAGGAGAACCAATCTACATTCTACACAACAGCCCTCATGTAAATTATTTCATACCTTTCTATTTCTCCACTCAAAGATAAAAATTCTTAGTGACTCAAACTCACTAAGCATAATACTCTCTAGGACCATCCACATTGTTGCAAATGGCAGAACTTCATTGTTTTTTATGGCTAAGGAGTATTCCATTGTGTGTGTGTGTGTGTGTGTGTGTGTGTGTGTGTGTGTGTATATATACATACACACACACACAGAGCACATCTCCTTTCATCTGTTGATGGACATTTAGGTTGTTCCCATATCTTGGCTATTGTTTTGTTTTTAATGTTTTAATTTTATTGGAGTATAGTTGATTTACAATGTTGTGTTAGTTTCAGGTGTACAGCAAAATGAGTCAGTGATTCAAAGTGTATACATATACACATATTCATTTTTTTTTATTCTTTAATCATATAGGTTATCAGAATATTGGGTAGAGTTCCCTGTGCTATACTGTAGGTCCTTGCTGGTTATCTATCTTATATATAATGGTGTGAGTGTATTCATCCCAAGCTCCTGATTTATCCCTCCCATTGGCTATTGTTAATAATGCTATGAACTTTGGGGTGCATGTATCTTTTTGAATTAGAGTTTTCATCCTTTTCAGATATATGCCCAGGAGTGGGATTGCTGGATCATATGGTGACAGATGCTATACAGTTTTAATTTCTTTTTGTAAAATTAATGTATAGTTATTGTAAAAAAATTACAAAGAATAATTGTCACTTGAAATTCTACTCTTTAGGTAGAGACAATCACGATTAACACTTGGTGAGCCACTCACTATTATGTAGTAGTATATATAATATTTCTGTGCTTGCTGTTATCTATCCATCTACATACAATTATATATAAATTGATTATACTATTTATGCTACTTTATAACCTGCTTTTATCAGTCAATAATATGACATGGCCATGTTTCTATGGCCAATATATGTATATTTATTCAAGAATGCATTGCATAAATATACCATAATTTATATAACCTTAATTTATAATTTATATAACCATAATTTATATAAATTCCCCTTTTGATGGACATTTAAGTTGTCCCCATATTTCAATATTATATGCAACATTGCAATGAGCGTCCTCATTAATACGATATTAAATTCTTGATGTCTGAAACCTCTTTTCACCAAATTCAATATTTGGGGTAGAAAGAATCCATTAGATTCAGAAATGGTCACATCATTGCAAAGCTTCATAAAGTAAAATAATTTGAAATGAGCTGCTGTTAATATAAACCCTAGCTCCTGATCTTGGTGTCTTGAAGTTGAATATAATAAAATGTTTTCTTACATGGTTAGTGTCAATTCACATGAGTCTAAAATTCGGTGTCTAGGCCAGCACAGATGTCCTTTTAATCTTATTATGCTGTTGTCAACCTACAGTACTATGTTTTTAGAACACCTAGAAAATCATTTTCCCATAAATTTCCTTAACATTATAATTTGATAGTTAAATCAGTCATCAATGCTCTGCAGATATAAAATTTAAATATTGAACATAGGGTATAATTCCTACTGCTTGATTTTCAATGTCCACCAACGCAGGGTTGAGTTTGGTAGGAAACAAGAGAAAAATGAAAACTCACATTGTGGTTTGCTCAGTCATCTGGGCAAGCAGACTCTAAAAGTTTCTAGAAATTCTTGCACTATGCTTATCATTCTCCAAAAGCTTATTTCAATAACAAAGAATTTATTAAGGTCGGTCTCTTCCTATCTCTCCCTCCCTGTGTATAATGTTAGCTTCACTGTGTACACAGACATGAGTTTGAGAGTGTGCCTCTGTAGATGGATAGTCTTATGGTCTCTGGATGAAATGCACTAAATACAGAAGGTGTAAGGTGCTATTGGTATGTAAAATAGTATCCTAAAATTGTGAAGCAAATTCTACCCCAGGAACACTAGGCACCAAATGGTAAACAAACATAAACAAATGAGCTTTAAATCATTCATTTCTGTTTCCAAGAATATTAAATCCAAGACTTAAAGGCTTCTTATTTCCTTCCCCCTTTTGGAGGCTGTCCTTCCTTGTCTACATGTCTTGATATATGTTGGCCTTCAAACGTTCTACAGTCATAAAAATCTCAGGGAAACATTTCACCACTTGACAGACTGTTCTGGACTCGGCTAGCTTCGGGAGCCATGGGGTGCCATCCGTTTACTATGACTCCTCGGGTATCTGGAGGGCTCTGTTCCACTACAGGAATGATATCAAGGGCTCTGCAATGAAAGTGCTCACTCTTGGACCTCCCCAAACAACCAATAGTCTCAAGGACCTTCCTGTTTCCAGGAATCTCAATGGGCCCCCTTTTAGATTCTGTCAGCTGTTATTGGGGAATATGAGGACCAGATAAGAAGGCATCCACAGTTGCCCCTCATTAGACCCTTAAGTCATATTCCTCAGGAAACAGTCTCTGACGCAGAGATTTAAGTGCAGGAGATGTATTCGGGTGTGTTTCGGTGGGGAGTCAACATCTATGGCGGAGTGAAGGAAGCAGAATTGGAAAGAGGGGGAGGTCAGACTTGGATGCAATTGTAGCAGAGGCCTCAGCCTACCCCTCAGCGAGCCCCAGAGCTAGGCTGGTTCTTCCAGGGTTGCCCCTGAATTGAAGCAAGGGGACCTGGCCTTTGTACCCTTGCATCAACCAGTCACTGCATATAGGCTGCCCCTGGGAGAGAGTGTAACCTGATGGGAGGGTGCTCTCTTTTGTGACAGCAATTCCTGAATAATGTCTTAACTGTGAGCTACCAGCAGCCACATCCCCCAGCAGCTGGGGGATGAGTGCCTGCATCCTGAGGGGCATTCTGGCAGGGCCCTAAGGCCTCTGCTACACTCTCCCACTCTCAGAAATTCCCTGATGTCCCAGGAAGCCAACTCCATATTCAAAGTTTCAGCCTGAAGAAATGACCACCATCTTTAGACATGGGAGGGGAGTAGGAAGGCAGGTATCACAGAGGGGCCCACAAGGTAAAGGGACCCTCAAATGCAGAGGCTCTGCAACTATGGACACAGTTACTATGAAACCTGTGGCACGAGGTTTTAAAAACCACCCCCAGATTAAGGAGCATCACAGGGTCTGTGGTGAGGCTGCCCTAAATGGGTAGGATTTTCCTTGGGGCCATTAAATGGGAACCTACAACAGGATATCACCAGCATCATTTATACCTGAGGTTTCCTTAAATTTCCATATAGGTGTCCTGTCCATATGCTGGACCCCTCCCCCGATGTCACCAGCAGTACCTATAAACGTCAACAGCTTCCTGCTGCTTTCTTCTTGAAAATGCTCTCTGGACCCTGTATTGTTGAGCAGACTGGAGAAAACAGGGAGTTAATACCCCAGGATAGACCCTCAAATGATGATGAATGGAAGTTGGTGGATAAATATCCCAGCCACCTTCCTCTTGGTGACACAGTTCCAAAGCAGATCCTGCACAGAGGGTCCCTAGTTGTCTACAGTGGCGACCCCTCATTAATACGCCATTTACAGTACCGGCTCTCCTTGTTCCCCTGACTCCCTCGTCCCTCTCTGGTTCCTGGGATTACCTCTCAATAAACAACCTATACTCAAATCTTTGTCTCTACATCCACTTTGGAGGAAACCCAACCTAACTGGATAAATGAAGGATATCTTCATTATTACTGATGAAGTCTCTAAAAGTTAGGTGTAAATATATCCTTGCTGGGCAAAAGCTATTGCCTTCTCCTCACATTCTCCAAAAGTTCTAGAGAGTAAATGCCCTCTGGAGTCATCCCTTTTCTGACCCTTTACATGTGGAAAGGATGGATAGATGGTAAATAGATAGATAGATAGGTAGATACATACATACATACATACATACTTAGATACATAGATACAGATGTCCTGATGTTTTTATGACTATTTTTGCCCCTTGTACAAAACCCTGCAAAATTTGTCTTCAGAAGAGATTCTGGCAGCATAACATCTTTGATTTTGGCTGCCTCCCATCCATTCCCCGTCCTTCTGTTCATAACATTTTGGATTTCCTTTAAGGAAGTACCCCTGCCCACACTCAGTCCCTGTGGACTCAAAAGAGTGGACCCTCCTGAGCCACAGCCTTCCAGTTCCTCCAGAAGCAGGCGATCTGCAGCATCTTCCCCCTGTCTACACCCCACTGCCTCCCCACCCATGGCTTCCTGTTGCATTTAAAATGTAATTCAAACTATTTCCCTGAGTGCTCTAGAATGAATGTCTGTGTGCTCCCCAAATTCATATGTTGAAACCTAACACCCAATGTAATGGCATTAGGAAGTGGGGCCTTTGAGAGGTGATTAGGTCATGCGGGTGGAGTGAGTGAGATTAAAGCTCTTATACAAGGGGCCCCAGAGCCCCCTCACCCCTTCTGCCCCACTGAGAGCTCCCTCACCCCTTCTGCCCCACGGCCATCCATGAACCAGGAAGCGTGTTCTCACCAGACACCAAATCTGCCAGTGCCCTGACCTCAGACTTCCCAGCCTCCAGAACTGTAAGGAATAAATTTCTGTTTCTTGTAAGCCACCCAGTCTATGGTGTTCTCTGCCTTCTCACACCCTTGTCGCCCCGGCTCAGTCTGGCTCTTCTCAGACTTGCCAAGTTCATCCCTGCCTTAGGCTGTTACAGTAGTACTGTACCTGGAAAATTCCTTTCCCAAATCTTTATTCACCATTCCTTCTTTTTATTTATTTACTTACTTACTTATTTTTTCTTGAAGTGCAGTTGATTAACAATGTCTTGCTAGTTTCAGGTGTATAGCACAGTGATTCACTTATACACATATACATTTATTCTTTGTCAGAGTCTTTTCCCGTATAGGTTATTACAAGATATTGAGTATAATTCCCTGTGCTATAGAGTAGGTCCCTGTTGATTATCTATTTTATATAGTAGTGTCTATCTGCCAATCTTAAACTCCTAATTTATCCCTCCCCACCCTTTTCCCTTTGGTAACCATAAGTTTGTTTACTGTGTCTGTGAGTCTCTTTCTGTTTTGTCCATAAGTTCATTTGTACTATTTTTTTAGATTCCATACATAAGCGATATCATATGATATTTGTCTTTTTCAGTCTGACTTCACTTAGTATGAAGGCCCATCCATGCTGCTGTAAATGGCATTATTTCATTCTTTTTTATGGCTAATATTCCATTGTATATAGGTACCACGACTTCTTTATCCATTCATCTGTCGATGGACACTTACGTTGCTTCCACGTCTTTACTATTGTGAACAGTGCTACTGTGAACATTGGGGTGCACGTACCCTTTCAGACCATGTTTTTCTACAGATGTATGCCCAGGAGTGGGATTGCAGGATCGTATGCTAACTCAACTTTTAGTTTTTTAAGGAACCTCCATACTGTTCTCAAACCTAATGTCACCTCCTCAGAGAAGCCTTCCATGACCACTCAACCTAAGGTAGCAAACCACTCAGCCACCAGCATCTAACCCTGTCTGATTTTTTCAAAGCCCAGGAAGCATGAAATTATTTTGTTTATTGATTTACTCTTTTACTGTCTGACGCCTCTGCAATAATATAAGCTCCATGACAGTATGGTATCATTCTTGTTTGCTCTATTATCCTCAGCACCTAGAATAGTACTGAGAACATACAAGATATTCAATAAAAATACTTAATAAGTGCAAGAATGAGATATTTCCTGCTTATATAGCAAAACATAAGCTTTGAGAATAAAATATGAAACATCCAAAATACCTCAGTCATTGTTTTCAAACATCTTAAAATCAAAAGACAAAAGTATTAAGTAAACAGGGCACATCACAATCATTAAGATGACTCTAGGCTATCAGGTTTCAATTGTCACTCTGCATTGTCTAGAGATGTAAGATCTAAGGGTTCTGCTGGTTCCAAACTTCCTTCATACTATGGATTTCATTATCCTGGATTGAGTTATTTGCTGCTTCACAATGTTAAAATAATAACAGGCTAGTTAATAAAAATAATATAATGAGAGCAAAAGCAAGAAGTCAATGTTGCCATTCATTCCCTTTGATTTACAGGGGTCCCCTAGGTGGGGGATTGGAAGGCAGCTGATTTCTGAGTCAGGCAAAGAATTCCATCATAGTTATGGATACTTCAAGTCAAATCAGCAAAATGAGCCATCCAAGGTAACCCATGAAATATGTTTTGCTAGATACTACCAGGCAAGGAGGAGGGAGAAACAGGTGTGCCAGAAAGGATATGTGTTGTTTTTGCAGGACAAAAAAAGAGCAAAGGCTGAAAGATTTAGCCCGTTGGAGCGATAACTTTGTGAGCTTGCAACGATTTATTTGACAGGGAAGAGGAGGACTGACCCCCTCCTCTACAGGATCAGCTCCTTGATTATAAACACTCAATAACATTCAGGTTGAAAATGCGTTTTCTCCCCTTGCCTATACATTTCTGACGCTTGCTTTATTATTTCCTATTAGGAAATGCTATTTAATTCTGTCCACAGCTTGGCGACCTTTGTGTGGCTTCCCCACTTAGGAAATTTACAAGTAAATCACCGAGAAGTATGTACACATACACTTATAAAATATACATGTGCTTGTAAATGAAAATGCACCAAACGGCAAAAAAAAAAAAAAAAAAAAGTGCTACAGGCATTGCAAAAACCGGGCATATGTGCATAAGAGGTGAGAGGCAGGTGTTTGGGAAATCTTCACACCATCCCAATATTTTTCTAATGGTTTCCATTTCCAATGCAAGGGAGAATTTGGAAAACATTAGCCACTGTGGTGTGCTCTGAGCAGTGACATGTAGCTGGCAACGTGGTGGGTGGGATTCCCCCCCCCCTTTTTTTTCCCTCTAACAAAGAAATAGGGTGAGTTTATTAAAGCATAAATGCCATTTTCATCCTGCAATGATAACTGCATGGCTGGGATCCCCGAGGTACAGAGGCAGTCAAAGCAAACAGCTGTGCCACCTCCTTGTAACTGTTGTACGCCCACCACACAGCTCCGAGGGGAGGAGCGGGTCAAAGAGAGCCGTAAAGAGGACGGGGAGGGGTGGGGGACCTCTCTGAGCTTGCTCCCCGCAGCCCAAGGGAAAATCCCGCCCTGCGGAGGGTAGGTATTGTGTGTGCGCGGCTCGGAGCGCTGGGCATTCTCCAGCAGCTCGTCTCCTATAAACCACCTACTGAATTTTTACATTCTCCAGTCACACAGACCAAAACAGCGTTTAGCAAATTAACACAACGCTAAATAAAAGGCCTATCAACCAACCTAGCAGGCAGCGTTTTGGTGATTCTGGGTGGCGGGGTGACGATAACTGCCGTTTGGGTGGCAAGTGGTTGCTTCACCATCCAAGGCTCTTTGCGGAGCTGGGGAAGGATGCGGCACTCTGGCCAAGCTGTTATTAGGTTATCTTTGTGGAGCCTATCGGTTGCTCCATGCCTGCCTGAGTCAACAGAGTGTGTAGGGGTCGGGGGAGGGGAAGCTCCCACAGAAGGAATCTGATCCCTGCTTTGCGACATCTAGGGGCAAAGAGCTCCCCTCTCTTGTCACTCAGCTGCCTAGTCAGACTGCAAGAGGCAGGCAGTGGAGAGAACACCCTCCCTTGGCAAGCCTTCCTCTCTACCTCTTCTGTGATTAAGGGCAGTTCCTAGGAGGACACCTGTTAAGTGCAAAGTGAGAGAAGGGAAAACCTGAGAATATGCCTTTCTTCTGAAACACTGGCCACCGCTTTCCTGGAAAGGCTCCCAAATACACAAGGCTCCAGCCTGATCTGTTCATCCCTTGTGACCAACTCCATGCCTTGTGAGATGCCACTGCAGCCCAGGATCCGGATGAGACAATGTTAAGTGGCCCCAAGTGGGAATTGAACCTACAGTCTGGAACTCAGTGGTAACACGTGCTAATCAACTAAGACCACGCTGACCTAAGACATTAGCCTTGAAGCTCTGTCCTCCACACCACGGATATCACTGACTTTCTTCCGCTCCAGTGTTCTATCCCCATGGCCACCTCCTTCCATCCAGTGGCTCCTCTACAGCTTATCACATATATATGATAGAGTCTCTCCATTTTTAAAAATTGCCTTCATTTCTTCAACACCATTCATTGCAGGCCTTCTCTGTGCCAGGCATTGTTTCAGAGAGATGTGAGTGGTTATATTACATGGGATATATCAAAGGAATAAAATGGTCAAGGATCCCTGCTTCAGAAGAGGTTATATTCTAGCAAGAGAAGACAGACAATGAGCAATAAACACAATGTATTAAATGGTAAATGTGATGCCAGGCAGAGTAAGAAGGAAGCAGGATTACCATATGATCCAGCATTCCCGCTCCTGGGCATATATCCAGAAAAGACGAAAATTCTAATTCAAAAAGATACATGCACCCTCAATGTTCAGAGTGGCACTATTCACAATAACCAAGACATGGAGGCAACCTAAATGTCCATCGAGAGAGGAATGGGTAAAGAAGATGTGGTACATTCTTAAAATGGAATACTACTCAGCCATAAAAAAGAACAAAATAATGCCATTGGCAGCAACATGGATGGACCTAGAGATTATCATACTAAGTGAAGTAAGTCAGACAGAGAAAGACAAATATCATATGTTATCACATATATGTAGAATCTAAAAGAAAATGATACAAATGAACTTATTTACAAAACAGAAACAGACTCACAGACATAGAAACAAACTTATGGTTACCAAAGGGGAAAGTGGGAGGGGAGGGAGGGATAAATTAGGAGCTCAGGATTAGCAGATGCACACTACTATATATAAAATAGATAAACAACAAGGTCCTACTGTACAGCACAGGGAATTATATTCAATATCTTATAATAAGGGAAAAGAAATATATCTGAATCACTTTGTATACACCCGAAACTAACACAACATTGTAAATCAACTACATTTAAAAAAAAAAAAAGAAGACGAAAAAGAAGGGAACAGGAGTGCAGAGGTTGAGCAAGTGGCCATTTTCAAAGATAAGTCAGGATTCTATTCACTGGGAAAACAAGACTTGAAGGAGATGAGTGACTGGGAGGATGTCTGGGGGAAGAATGTTCCAGGCAAAGGAACAACCAGGGCTGAGGCAAGAGCAGCCCTGGCATATCAACAGGAAAAGTGGTGTGGCTGGAGTGAGTTAGGAAGGGGAAAAGTCACAGCACCTGAAGCACCTGAAACAGATTACATCAGACCCCATCACCTCCTCTGAGGACTTTGGCTTTGACGCTGAGAGGAGTGAGGACCCCAGCAGGGTTCCAGGAGAGAAGTGACATGATCTGACTCATGCATCAGAAGGGGCTTTGTGGCTCTTATGGGCAGGGTAGCAAACCCAAAGTCCCCTCTGGTTATTGACAGCTATCCCCTGAGAGCCTATCTTCTTGAAGACATTGTCTCCACCCATGACCTCCATTTACTTACCTCCCATTCATTCCTCCATCTGCCTTCCATAACCACCAATCCTGACAATGATCCTTTAGTGGGAAAATCCAAAGTCAGCCTTTTTATCCTTACTTTCCCCATAATTTTGATGATCTATCTCTCCTCCATGAAACCTTTCCTTCCTCGATTTTCTTAGACACCATTTTCATCTCTTTTCCTTTAATCACCTTCTTTCTCAGCCTGGTTCTCAGAAGTCTAGGCTGCTCTGTTTACTGTATTAGGTCCTCTTCTCATTAGGTACACTTTGGGGGGGGGCAATTCCCTTCTCTTCCAAGAGTTACAATTCCACTGTTATGCTAATGACTGCTAAGTTTTTAATTTCCATCCCCAGTCCTGCTTCTGACCTCCAGACCCATATACACAACTGCTCACTGGACATCTCAACTTGACCGTGGAGGTCCCCAAACTTCTCTTTAGGAGAGGTTTAGAAACAGCACTCTAGTGGGAACGGAAGGACTGGGTAGTATAAAAACTGCCTTTGCACAGCATTGTTTTGACTACAACTGTGTATGTATTAAGAGTTGGGGTAGGGCTTCCCTGGTGGCACAGTGGTTAAGAATCCGCCTGCCGATGCAGGGGACATGAGTTTGAGCCCCGGTCCGGGAAGATCCTGCATGCCACAGAGCAACTAAGCCCATGCACCACAACTACTGAGCCTGCGCTCTAGAGCCCATGAACCACAACTACTGAGCCCGCGTGCCACAACTACTGAAGCCCGTGCGCCTAGAGCCTGTGCTCCACAACAAGAGAAGCCACTGCAATGAGGAGCCCGCGCACCACAGCGAAGAGGAGCCCCGCTCGCCGCAATTAGAGAAAGCCCGCGCACAGCAATGAAGACCCAACGCAGCCTAAATAAATACATAAATTTATTAAAAGAGAAAAAATAGTTGGGGTAGCCAAGTAGAAAGCTAATGGAAGTTAGAAGAAGGCTATGAGCCACTCCAAGCTACTTGTGGGCACCACTGCTGACATTTGGATATCCATATATATTCAAAACTCAGTGCTCACAAATCTTAACCACTCATCCCATGTCCCCCTATCTCAGGGAATAGTACTTCCATCTAACTGGTCATCCAAATCTCAAACTGGGAATCTTCTCTAGTTACTGAGTATAACCTCCTCCACCCCAGCTGTTTCTTCTGGGTCATGAACACTGTGATTAGCCTCAATCCTCCTTGGGACCCTGGTCACTCAACCCAGCCTTCAGGCTCCAAGGACTTGGCTTCATGTCCTGCCCTCTCAGCAACTAGCTGGGGTCCTGCTCCAAATCACAAAATTATCCTGACTCTCCATGATGCCTCTCATACAATCTCAAGTGTTATCACTGCCCAGAAAATCCTGCTTCTGTGTCTTGCTCATGAGATCAAATCTTCTTGGACACTGACTCCTGTCTAGAGCAAGCCTCCTTCTCCAGACACTGTCAGATGGGCTGCTGACCACTCCCTTCGAGGGTCAGCTCTGCACACATGTAAACTCCAAGCCGCTGTCTCTTCCCTATGACTTCCTCCGAAGTCTTAGCACGTGCCTCACCCCAGCCAGCTTCTCAATTAGGCCAGTTTGTGTTAGTCAGGGGAGGACAGACTATTTGTAGCAGAACAGTCCAGAGGAAAGTGTAACACAACAAAGGCTTAATTCTCGTTCATGCCAGACTCAGAAGTGTGTCAGGGAGTTCTGCACAGTGGTCTTTCAGATGGCAAATCAAGAACCCAAGCTGCTTCCCCTTTGCTGCTCCATCATCTCCAGCATGGGTTCTCTAAAATTGCCAAAGCAGGAAAGGTGAAAGCAGAGAGAACATGTACCTTCTTGTAACTGCCTCAGACCAGAATTGAAATGACACTCCTATTTACATTCTGTTGGTAAGAATTAGCCATATAATCTCACCTATCTGCCTCAGGACTGGGAAATAAAGCAGACATGGGTGTTTGGTGAGCACTGATTAATATTATTTCATAAATGTTTATTTCAGGAAGCTAAACATATCTTTAGGGTCTGAAAGAGCTAAAAAATATTGTTTTTAGATAAAAATACAAGAAGCTTAGGTTGATCTAAGAGTCATACCCATCTGCATCTAACAGGGGAGTAAACAGAGGGCTGACTTGAGGGCACCTCTGCGTGGGTTCAGGCTTGGCAATCACGTAGGATGCTGACCCATGTAGAGAGAGTCGGCTTTGGTAGATGTTTGCTGATGGTGGCTTGTTTATATTTAGGGTGAGACAGTAATTGATGGCTGTCTGACAAACTGGCAGAAACCATACAGACATTCAGAAAAGTTCATTACAAAACACACACTTAAATACACCAAGATTCCTTGGACTTCTTCCGGCCTGCAATATAATTAAATAAAGCTTTATCTGACCATTTTACTTGTATGCATTAGGGACCCCGACCAGGGCTCTCTGCTTCCCAGGACTTTACTAGGCTCTTATCTCTTTGTGCTAATTGAGTTTCCTCATAGGGCCACATGGACAGCAGCTAGAAAAAGATGGGAGGTCAGATCTGAGATGCTATGGGATGGTTCTGGGTTCCTAAATGTCTCTGCCTGACCTCAGATCTTTGGGCCTCAGATTCATAAATGGAGGTTTGAAAATCTTATATGTTCCTACTAAGTGATCTTATCCATGCACAGAGTAAAAACCATCAAAGGCTCCTTAGGGCCAGATGAATGAGAGGAACAGCCCAGGTGTTAAGCACACACACCACCCAACTCTACTTGATTATAGTCAACAGCAGTGATTCTCAAAGGTAAGCAGGCATCATCATCACGTGAGGGCTTGTTAGAGTGCAGATTTCTGGGCCCAGCCCCAGACTGTCTAACAAGTTCCCAGGCACTACTAAGGCTGCTGGCTCAAGACCACACTTTGAGAACCACTGGTTAAGAGGAAGATGGGCTCACTGTGTTACTAGATCTTCTACTTTCCCAAGAGAAACCAGAAATCTGGATTTATATATGAAATCTTACAATTTTTAAAATCTTGGCAGCAAATTCAAAATTATTTTTAAAACACTCTCTGAGCCAGTCTTTGAGCTAGATTTTTCCCTTAATCTGCCAGTTCACAACTCTACCATAAGCCTTGACCAAGGAATCACACACACACACACACACACACACACACGCACACACACGCACACACCTACACACCTGTGTATGCCAAGATGGCACTTCTACCAGGTATCCTACTTTGACCCCTGTCCCCCTAGGAGCTACATTTGCCTCGACACAGATCACAATCCTTATAATTATTTTACTTTTGACATTCCCAAAATAAGTATCACAAACCCTTGTCAATGTTGCCAAGGAACACACACTTGAAAGACATAGATTTTATTTGGACCCATGTTTAGAAACATGAACTGTAAACATTTCCACCTAAAACATCCTATATTCATGTTTCTATATGCACTAGTTTCTGTGTAATTTCACAGGCATTTACTGGGCACCCTTATGTGTGAGATACTGTGTCAGGTATTGATGGTGCAGAGGTAGCCAGCCTATGTCAGCTCTGTCCAGTTCTGGGTTCCATGGCATCTAGATTTGGAAAGAGGGGAGGGCAAGCAGCAGACATGACTCCAGCCTTCGTTTGTTTTATACACACTGGGTTCCATTAAAGAGTTTATTTGAAGAAATGTCCTCAGCATAAAAATTTTGACCGTTCATTTAAACAGTGAGTAAGCAAATTCAATACTTTTAATTCCTTCTCTTAGATGGATCCAAACTCTCCAGGCCATTTAGTCTCCTTAATATGACTTAGATTTTGAAGGACAAACCATGCAAAATAATTATTTCTAATATGGGAAAACCTGGGTTATAATTCTGACTATTCTAACCAGACTATATCAAAATATGATAGAATTATTTTTATTCCATTTGGAAGACAGAGAACACAAAATTATGGTAGGCGCTTCCAGCTTGATGCCATCATACGACATACAGTTACACTTGTTCTGGACAGGAAGTTCAAATAGGTAGTGACTGTAATATATATTTCAGAGTGCTTGCTTCCGGCCTCCTCAATTCTATTCCTGAGCCGAACTTAAGGGAAAATTTTGCCATGATAAACATCCAAGGACACATTGTGGCAACATGTGAAAGTGTCTAAATGAGTAGAAATGCTGTCTTGTCTTTTAAAAAGGGCATTTGATCAACTCAGTCTGAATCATAGAGTCCTAAATTACATTACTCTTTTTTCATCAATTAAAATATGTAATTTCTGGGTAATGGTCCCTCTTATCTATGCTTTCCTCTAGACAGATAAAACTACAGAGACACAACAAAGGGATGGATCTGATGGTATGAAGTTCACATTCACAAAAATGTGTTTTTATTGCCTCTGCCTGGACATTTCTATGCCCTCCTTTAGGCAGAGAAATCTTCCCTCCTTTGTAGAAACGCTTCTGTTGAAGTGACAAAAGAACCAGAAGCGAGACCTTTGAAGCCCTAGAGTCAAGTGTAAAGGAGTGAGAATGAGGTCAGCAAGGGTAGAGATTAGAGCCCCTCTGGGAACAGATGAGCCTTTATTATTCAATATCCTGTCCCTGGAGACCAGCCTTTTATGGCGCTGGGACCATCTCTCCCTGCAGCCCTCCTGCCCTGGTTGGGGTGAGAGACCCCCAAGCCTGTGTGTTAGTCGGTGTGCCCCTAACTGCAAGAAGAACCAAAAGTATGGAAAAAGGCCTTGGTGATGCCCCACTTGGAGGAAGGAAGTCCCCTAAGGTTTGGAAGACATAACATATGTGCCACTGTGACTGTTCTGATTGTATCCCATTTGGAGGGGAAGGAAAAAACATCTCTTGCCATCAGAGGATGTCCAGGAAGAAAAATCATAATTTGTAATGAATCTTTAACCTATTTAAAGTAATTAAAGATTGACTCCATGTGTGAGAGGGAGTCTTTGTCTCTTTACTCTCCTAATTAGTCCCTCTTCTCCTCTGCCGTTTTGATCACTGCGGTGCTCTGATGCCTCCTAGAATTTGCTTCCCTGCAATGATGAAAGGGTGTTGCTTTTGGCACACCTCCAGTTGTCTCCTTGCTTCAATCAGTTCCTGCTTTTCCCCTCCAAACCCCATCCCCATCTCTTCTGTCTGGCGAGCCAGCTCACACCTCCCCCCACATGCCGGTTAAACCTCCACCTTTTTAGACACAGTAGAGTCCACTTAGCACAAGATCCTGATGACCATTTGGAGCCAAGAACTTAAACAAACATTAAGAAAATGTCAATTTCAAAATTTCAAGATGTAAAAAGCACACAAACCCCTTTGCCTCAGTAATCCCACTCCTAAGAACTTAGCAGTTGTTCAGAGATGTATGTGTGACACATTGTAGCATGTTTGCGATATCAAAAGTGGAAACAGTTGAAACACCCATCACTCTAGATAAACTCTGCTCTCATCACACACTGTACAGACCTTAAAAAGATGGGGCAGCTCTTATGAAATGATTTGGAATGATCTCCAGGACACGTGGTAAAGGGAAAAAAGCAAGGTGCAGAACACTATGTAAATAATCATAAATATGAAAAAATAAAAGATGTATCTACACATATATATGCATAGACCACCTCAGTAAGGATACAAAAGAAAACTGATAAAAGGGTTCTCCTCTGGGACATGGAATTGAGGGGCAAGGAAAAGTGGGAGGGAGACTTCTGTTTTGCCTTCTTAACTATTTGAATTTTGGAACCATGTGTGAATCACATACACAAAAGCAAATAACTTAATTGACAATTAATTCATATGCATGGCCCAAGATGGCCAACAGGGAGCAGCCTCATAATGAAGGCTTTCCCACTGTGGTAGAGCCCTGATATGGCTCTGTGAGTCTAATTATCTGGACTACACTTCAATGTTTCTGATAAAATCCTTCAAGGGACTCCAACAGTGAATACTGAGTTTGGATATCCTAAACACAATGCTAAGAGTACAAAATGAAGATCTCCATCTGTGTTTGCTAAAAGACAGCCTGAGATAGAATGTTGATGCTTTATTTGAAAGGTGACATCCCAGGATGGGAAGAGTGATGAAAAGGGGTGTGAGGCAGGGATCTCTGGATGCAATCCCAGACAGTACATTACCACGTGAGCCACAGCTCAAGACAAGCCTTGAAAGAGACACTGCTGGGTGCCCGGAAGATAAGGGACCTATTCGGACAGGCTTTGCAGAGAAACCATTCTCAGTAAGCCCATCAGACGGAGGGAAGAAGGGGAATTCATCTGCTCACCTCCCTCCTGCCTCCCTCTCTGTTGCATGAGTTTGCTCCACGGAGAGACAACACCCCTGCACTTCTGGGAGCATCATCCGGCTCCTTCAGCAACTGCTCTGGAAGTCAGATCAAGCACGGCATTTCACTGGAGCCCAGAAGTGGTGGAAGGAGTGAGAAAGTCTGGCTGGCAGCTCTTGGTCTCAGGCATCAGCACCACAGGGACCCATAATGGAGTCTGGGGGCTGTGGCAGCAGAGCAAGTGAGTTGGGGGCCAGATGGCAGCTTAGCCCAAAGAATCTGATGAGGAATGTAAGGTGCATCTGCTACAGTGAGTAGAAAACTCTTTTTGCCCTCAAAGAATTTTGCAGAAGGAGAGAAGCTGACACTCCCCTACAAGTGAAAGTGTAAAGTGCTTTCAAAGAGAAATGCTCTGTGCCTTAGACTGTTAGGGCTGCCGTAACAAAATACCACAGACTGGGTGGCTTATAAACATTGAAAATGTATTTCTCACAGTTCCAGAGGCTGAAAGTCCAAAATCAAGGTACCAGCATGGTGGGGTGAGGACCCTCTTCCTGGTATCAGAGTTCTTGTTGTGTCCTCACATGGTGGAGGGGGCTAGGAAGGTTTCTGGAGCCTCTTTTATAAGGGCACAAATCCCATTCATGACTTAAGACCCTCCCAGAGGCCACACCTACTCATACCTACCATCACCTTTGGGGGTTAGGATTTCAACATATGAGTTTGGGGGACACAAACATTCAGCCCATAGCACACTGTATGTTAGCTTTCACTACATAACAAGCCACTCTGAAAAATAGGGGCTGAAAGCAAGAACCGTTTAATTATTGCTCACAAGTCTGAGTGTTGATGGGGGCTGGATGAACTTCCATGTATGGAGGTGGGAAGGCTGTCAGTGTGTGCTAGCTGTCAACTGAGGTCTCTCTTATCCTCCAGGAGGCTAGCCCTGGCTTCTTCACACAGTGGAGGTTACAAAGCTCCCAAGGGTAGCAAGACAGGGCAAGGCCCATTGTGCAAGCACTTTTCAAGTCTTTCCTTGTATCACATTTGCCACTGTCCCATTGATGAAAACAAGTCATGTGGCCAAGACCAGGTTCAAGGAATGGGAAGATAAAATCCACCTCTTGATAGGAAAAGTGGGAAGTTATATTGCAAAAGGATATGCATCCAGGGATGGGAAGAATTTGGGTCCATTTTGCAATCAACCGCAATCTGCCAAGTACTCTGGCAATGAGGACTGTTCCCTTCATCATTGCCTTTCCTAAACAGGGCTGAAGAAAGTCATTTCCTGATCACCTTTATCACTGGAAGGTCAATTTCCTATTTTTCCTAAGTGACTATTTTGGATGTTTTCACAAAGAGGCAGAAATCCTAAAGATAGCAGGCAGCTCTCTCCTTCTTCACAAGACCTTGATAATTCACAATTCAGTCATTCAACCAGATGTTCAGAACACATGACCTCATGTTGAACTCCTTAGTCATAAAGAGTTTACAGGATGATTATTTACATCAGTATGATTAGTTATGCTCATTCTTACTGATGGAATAACTAACATTCTGGCAATTTGCACAGAATTTTATGAGAAGTCTATTGTAGTCAGCCTCAAATGACTAAAATGCCATAGATACAAAGAACACTGTTCCTCTCCTCTCTGTTAAGAGAAAATGAGAATCTTTCACTGTGCAAAAGCTAGGCAAAGACCTTGAAGTTGACCATCACCTTGAGAAGATTTGGTGTGATTGACACTCTGAGAAGCCTCTCCTTCTAGGCACTAATTTCTCTTCAATCCAAGTAAACTGGCTCAAGCGCTCAAGCCACAGCTTCGTGATTTGAGCATTCCTCAGTATAGTTCACTGAATCACTGAAGATACTGCCTCGTTCTTAACCATCCTATTACTCTTTTTTTTTTTTTACATCTTTATTGGAGTATAATTGCTTTACAATGGTGTGTTAGTTTCTGCTTTATAACAAAGTGAATCAGTGATACATACACATATGTTCCCATATCTCTTCTCTCTTGCGTCCATCATATTACTCTTAATTATTTTTAATTGAGCAATTTATTAAATAAGTATTTTAAATAATTATTTTTCATTGATTGCTACAACTAAAATGATATAAAATTTAAAACACTATTTGATGACCATTTGTAGGTATAATTCATTATCTAAATAATGATGCTCTTCAATTTTGAGCTACCTCCTAGGCACCTAGATGATCTGCATAGTCACCATGATGGAATGCGGGTGGAGGAGAGAGGGGACTAAATACAGATTCCCTTCGTTCCAATCATTCTGATTCAGAAGATGTGGGATGAGGACAGATACACAATCTTAACAACCATCACAGGAGATTCTAACATCCACTAAAATTGGAAAAACACTACCTAGGGTTTGTTAATGGCTCTAGTGAGTGTCAAATTTTTAGGGAAAGTTTACATCAAAAGTTATTTATATATAAAATAGGTAAACAACAAGGACCCAACGATACTGTATAGCACAGGGAACTATATTCAATATTTTGTAGTAACCTATAATGGAAAAGAATCTGAAAAAGAATATATATATATATATATATATATATATATATATATAACTGAATAACTTTGCTGCACACCTGAATCTAATACAACATTGTAAATCAACCATAGTTCAATCAAAAGAAAAAGGAAAAAAAAAAAAGCTCTTGCAATTGTCTTCCACATAGACTGTGGTTTCTTTTGCAAGATAAATTTCTTTTATATATATATTCTTTTTCATATTTTTTCCACTATGGTTTATCACAGGATATTGAATATAGTTCCCTGTGCTATACAGTGGAACCTTGCTGTTTATCCATTCTTGCATCTGCTAATCCCAAACTCCCAATCCATTCCCCCCCTGCCCACCCTCCCCCTTGACACAAGTCTGTTCTCTATATCTGTGAACCTGTTTCTGTTTCACAGATAAGTTCATTTGTGCCATATTTTAGATTCCACATATAAGTGATATCATATGGTATTTGTCTTTCTCTGTCTGGCTTACTTCGCTTAGTATGATCATCTCTAGGTGCATCCATGTTGCTGTAAATGGTATTATTTCATTCTTTTTTATGGCTGAGTAATAGTCCACTGTATATACACCACATCTTCTTTATCCATTCATCTGTCAATGGACATTTAGGTTGTTGCCATGTGCAAGATAAATTTCTAACTGACTGCTAAAAAATTATCAAGTTATTGGAGGAAGGAGTCCAGCTGTATTTCCAAGTTTCCTTGTTTCTCTTTTCCCTCCTAATCTTAGCAGGAAGAAGAGAAAAGAAGAGTAGAGAGGAAGGGAGAGGGGAGGGGAGAAGAGGAGAGAGAGGGGAGAATATGTTTTGTCAAGCATAAATTATCTACCCCTCTCTGGACTTTGTTTCTGATCAATTGCTTAATCTCTGTTCAGTAGGTCTCCTAACAACTACATGCAGTTTCTCTTTATACAGATGGTCACAAGCTTAAGTCAGGGGCTGTCAAATCCAGTTGTGAACCATAATTACCTGGGATCTCACCTCAAACAGACTGTTCTTAAGCTCAAGCATGTATATTTTTATAAATTTCCCAAGTTATTAAAAAATGTAATCAGATTTGGCAACATTCTTAAATCCAACCCAGTTCCAAAAACTTAATGTTAAATATTACATGTAATGAGTTCATAACAAGGTGATTTTTCCAGTAAGATGTTTGGCTCCTATAAGCACTCCAGAATCCAGACATAGAAAGTTATATCAAACCAAGGTTATACAGCCTGAGATTTCAAATTAATTTCTTATACATTCTTCACAAGTTAAATCTACATTCCATCAGGAGTAAGAAACAGAAGGGAAACATTATTTTCGAGGACTCTATCCTTAACAATAACATTTTCTTCTACCTTCTTGTGGTATCAAGTATGTTCATGGATTTTGGAATAGAACCACCTGGATTCAAATCCCTACTCTCCCATTTACTTTGTCAATTATATGGGCAAAGTATTCAAATTCTCTCAGCCCATTTCCTTATCCATAACACACAGATTTTAATATCAAAACCTGTTAGGAATCCTTTGGTTGTCAGATTGAGAAAACCAAATTCAACTTAAATGATTAACGTAAGTTATTGGGTGAAAACACCAAAAGTAGAGTAGGCTTTAGCTGAGGCTTAATCTAGCTGCTCAGTGAAATCGACAGAGTTCTAATTTCTTCCAGTTTTTCTTTACTGCCTTCTTTGGTGCTACTTTTACCCAAGGCTGACTCCCCTCAGCAGCTTCCATGCTTCCACATTCATATTTAACACAAAAAGAATGTCTCTCCAGACATTTCCGCAGAACATCCAGGATCCCTCTGTAAATTTCTCCTGCGATCTAATTTGTCCAAACTAGGTCACATGATCATCCTTAACTAATCACTGCAGCTGGGATTTGTTGATTGGCTTCAGTCTACAAGGGCTTATCCTGGAGATGGGGATGGGATCTGTGTCCCCCAAAGCACTGGGGATATCCTTGGGGAAGAAATGAAAATCTGGGTACTATTATCAACAGAAAGGGAGAGAGAATCTGGGTGCCCTAAATTAAAAAACATTCACTACCTTTCTACATAGGCATTTGTGAGGATTACAGAAAGTAATCTACCTAAAACATTAGTGGCTGGCACATGGTAATCAGTAAAAGTTTACTATGATTATTACTATTCTTATTACTACTGTCAGCATCAATTAATGCGCCCAATGCATGGCAATGTTATTAAGGCCTGAATATCACCCAGAGAATATGGACATCTGCTTCTCATTTGTGGAAATGATGGAGGGGGACTTCATGCTTAAATCTCATTGAAGCATGCTTTTCTTAACCACATGTGGTTAAGCGTAATTGTTGAGCATGACAAAGCACGAAAGTTCTGGGAAACACTGACCACTTGTCCGTGTTCATAAAGCTATGTTTCACCACCAGAAAGGATGCCTTTATCCCTGCTCTGGACATCCCCTTGTAGAATTCCATCTAAGATCCCATTCTATTACTGCCATGAAAACGGGACCTGCACACAGAGGCCCATGTTGACTTTCACATCCTGTAGGCAAAGAATGTGAAAAACTGATCCGATTTAGTCACAACTCTAACCTTTGAAATGCACTGCCTTTGCTAGCCATTCCCTTGCCTTGTGTTTTTACACCATAATAAAGGAGGTGGAGGTATGAGTTGGTGAAGTGAGAAGAGTGAGGAGGAAATTTGGACAAGTTGTAACCATCCATGCCCAAACATTCTGTGTAGGCAGGCTGGCCCATTTAAACCAAAACAAATCTAAAACTGTCCTGAATTAGAAAAGAGCAAGGGTTCCCATGGATTGCTCAGGTACTCTGCTCCAGCCAGTGTGGACTTGTTTCTTTCTACTAAAGCATAGAAGAGGCATAACTAAGGGGCCAAGTGTGAGTTACATTCCTCTGCAACAACCAGGGCCCCACCTACATCCTCCAGTGGTCATTTGCTTGGGTTGAGGAAGAGAGTACCTAAGAGGAAATAATCCCTGCCTATTGCTGGCACCCCCCAAAGCCTTGCCATGTGGTTTCTACAAAAATCCTTTCATCCCTCTGTGCCTTTGTCCTGTCAGCCATGAATAAGGCACCCTTCTCACAGTAGAAATTATTTCCAAATAGAACATTCTACACCAGCGCTTCTTGATTGAGTGTGTACCACTAGAACCCAGGAGAGGGCTTTAAAATTTTAGATGCTGGGGCCACACCCCACAACTACTAAATCAGAATTTGTAAGGGAGAAACATGTATATATATGTATATGACGCGTATATATATATATATATATATATATATATATATATATATGACCTTTAAAGGCATTCTTATAAATATATCCTCAGTTTAAATATAAATCACTATAAAAGTAATGTAACGGGCCCAAGTATTATAAACATGCGTGTTCCGTAAAAGAGAAATTCTATACATTTCTTATTTGACTCCCATTAAAAAAGAACTAGTCTGCTTTTAAATTCTTTTACTTTATTGTATCCCTAAAATGGCTAATAATAAATTGATTCCATAAATGGAGAATTCCAGAATTAAATCCTATGTAAAAAGATAAAGGCACAGGAAAGATGTACCTTATTTACGTGTTGCCTAAGGTTATATGCCTGTCAAAGAGGAGATATCCCTTTACAAATAAAAACAAAGAAAACAATAAGTAGGATATGTTGGCTCTTATTAGACTAAATACAATTAAGAGCAGGCTTTAAAAAAATCATACTCTTTTCATTAGAGAGAGAAAGCTTCAGACCAAAGAAAGAAAAAGGAAAAGGAAAACAGGAGCATTAATCCTGACCTCCTAATTTAATTCAGATATATAGTAATCCAGAGGGGACTGTATTTTAAAAATTAGCTACAGTGTGTGAAGTGCACTAATTCCATTTTATAAAAGTTTTATTTGAATTACAATGAAAAGGAAACCAAAAAAAGGGTGGGAAGGAAATTTTTGCTAATATTAATTAATTAATGATACGCTAAATTTTAGAGAGAGGGTAGGCATAAATGTGTAAATGATCATTTCTTGACTCTTATTGGTAACTGTGTACATGAAAATTCTATCTTTTGGTGTGGTCTACATTATACACCCCAGTTTTTGCAAGCAAATTAGAAACAGATAAGGCACAAAAATCAAATGACTACAGGTTAATCTATTTTGATGTGAGCTCTTACAAAGAATAAGTGGACCATTTTCCCAAAAGATGTTCTTGATGTGTAAGACCCCACTAAGCCTCTCCTGTTCCAATCAGAAGGCAAGTCCTAGAAAAGAATGGAGATAATATTACCTTCCCCCATTCACGTTATCAGTTAAAGAAAAGCAGCAAAAGTGAATTCAACATATTGCAAACATTTATCACCCCACACGGGTGTGACTATGCACTCTTCTACTTGAAGAAGAGTTGACTAATCACTGTGTTTTATCATTCAGGCTATGACTATCTTTACCCAGCAGGGACGTCACAGAAAAGGAGCCAGCATGAAAGAGACAAGACAACTGAGGAAGAATGCAGAAAAAAATGTGACATTCCTGGAACAAAGAAGAGGACAGGATTAGAGAAATCTAATTAGAACATGCGGTCAGCATTTCCCTAAGTGTGTTCTCTGGAATGCTTGTCCCAGGAGAAGCTCAACCAGTAATAGGTTCCATGGCCAAATGGGTTGGAGAAACCTTGCATTATCTCTCCCCCACTTTCCTTGGAGATTCACAAGAAGATGATATTCTTGGTTTAAGCCAAGTGACTCACAAATTTATTCAGCTGTGGAACTTTTTAGACCTCCTGGCACCCACAAATAGTCCACGGAGCTAGTGTTCTGTAGAACACACAATAACCACTAAAGCCGCCAACATAAGACTGGTGCTTTAAGGTAGCCCAGGAAAGGAACAATGCTTCAGAGGTCAGCTGAAAATAGGGATTTTCATGGTTTTCCATTTCTGTGGCAGACAATGGCATGTGTATGGAAGGAAAGGGGCAAGGCCATGTTCTCAAATGAAAGTCCACACATGAAATGAGTGTCATTGAAAAATTCAAGAATTCTCAATTTGAATTCAACTAAAAGAAGAAAAGATGCTAAAGGCACATCACCCCCCCTCTACTTTAAAAGATGAAATATATTTGGACTGTATTTCACTATCACTGTGGAGGAGGAAAAGAATGTGCACACACCAGAAATGTTAGAGTACTAACGTATGTTAGCATCTCTGATGTTCCAGGCTTTTGGTTGTTCCTTCTGTGTGGCTAAACTCATAGTCATCATAACAATTTTAGTAAGTGAACATTATTATCCCTATTCAGACTTCAAAGAGAGTAGGTGAACTTTCACTACTTTGTGAAGTATTATGGAAAGGTGAAAAAATATGGGCAAGAAAGAAGCAGAAAAATAGGAAGGAAAATTCCTAACTTTGCATAAAGAGGGATGCAGAGAGGCATTATCCACTCTGGGAAGGAGCAAGGTTGCAGAGTTATGAAGAAGGCATGCTAATAGCCCACCACAGCAAGGGGTTTTGCAATGCACTGGTGTATCACCACTCAACCTAAGTAACCCGTACATGGAAGATGCTGCATGATGAGTTAATTCCCAGGGCCTTCTTGCAGTATCACCATCAAGTCTGTTTTACTGGTCAGTCAGTCAAAGCAAGAGGAAGGGAAGAAAGGTCGGGACTTCCCTGAACTCATAACAAGTCAAGGACAAACCCAGAATTGGATGGCTGATAATAACTGAACATAAGTTGTAGGAATCCAGGGTTAGGTGGTGGGTCTAGGAGACTTGAGGAGTGAAGAAATACTCATGACTAACAAAATAATCGAGACGGTATGTGGAGGGGAAAGCACTAAAAGAAAAGATGGCATGGGGAAGCAGGATCAGACTTTTCCACATTCCATCCAACCTCACGTGGAATGTCTAAGGACAGTCATTACTGAATGGACCCCATTTCTCCATCTGTCAGTGAGGAAAAGTCTTACACTGCCTACCTTATCCACATACTGATAGATTTGGGCATTTTAGGGTGTTATACTTAGTTTCAACTATTTGAGAATTCAGAAATCTTTGGGTTACATGTGAGAGAAAATCTTGCTCAAACTGGTTTAAGAGAAAATAAGATTAAATTTAAATAAAATTTAGTTATTTCATTGAAAAGTTCAAGAAAGAATGATTTCTGGCCCAGTTAACCCCAGGGTCTCACATGGCTCAAGTCATACTAGCCTTCCCCCTCTCTCTTTCCTCCCCGCTCTTTTATCTCCATCTCTGCATTTATTTCCAGTTCCATCTCTTTCCCTCTCAGTCCCACCTTCCCTTCTCTGTTGACATCATTCTCAAGCAGGCCTTCTCCACTAGGGACCTCAGATATCTCCAGCTCTCATTACTTTGATAGCTGTATATCCAAGTGCAAAACAGAAACAGATCAGACATTTACAAAACAGAAACAGACTCAGACATAGAAAACAAAATTATGGTTACCAAAGGGGAAAGGGGTGGGAGGGATAAATTAGAAATCTTCTCTTTCCCAAAAATGCTAACAAAAGTCCTAGCTTTGATGAAAACTTTAATTTGAAAAGATACATGCACCCCAATGTTCATAGCAGCACTATTTACAATAGCCAAGACATGGAAGCAACCTCAGTGCCCATCAACAGATGAATGGATAAAGAAGATGTGATATATATATATATAATGGAATATTACTCCTCCATAAAAAAGAATGAAATAATGGCATTTGCAGCAGCATGGATGGATCTAGAGATTATCATACTAAGGGAGGTAAGTCCGACAGAGAAAGGCAAATATCAAATGATATCACTTGTTTGTGGAATCTAAAAGAAATTGGTATAAATGAACTTATTTACAAAACAGAAATAGACTCAGACATAGAAAACAAACTTATGGTTATGAAAGGAGAAAGGGGTAGGGGGATACATTAGGAATTTAGGTTGAACAGATACACACTACTGTATATAAAATAGATAAACAACAAGAACCTACTGTATAGCACAGGGAACTCTATACAATATAGAGACAAGACAACTGAGAACAGTACAGAAAAATGTGACATTCCTGGGACAAAGACGAGGACAGTGTAAACCTGTGATAAACCATAATGGAAAAGAATATAAAAAAGAATATATATATATATATATATATATATATATATATATATATATATATAACTGAATCACTTTGCTGTACACCTGAAACAAACACAATATTGTAATCAACTATATTTCAGCTAAAAAAATTGAAAAAGAAAAGTCCTGGCTTTGAGTCATATCAGTTGAAGCCACATGCTCATCTCTGCAACAAGCTCAGTGTCCAGGGACTGGGATGTGCTGATTGGTCACCTGTGCTCCCCTGAAGCTGAGAGGTGGGTCAGTCCCTCCACAGCCATGGACTGAAGACAGAAGAGGGGGTTCTCCAAAGGAAAGAAGGCAAATTGGTGCTGAGCAGGCAGAGTAACAGATGTCCACTAAGGCCAATGCAGTCTTTTAAAATTTAAGAGGGCTCAAATTTGAAGCACTTGGGCCTTGCTATTGGCTGGTGAAATGTATATCAAAGCACTGTGGAACCATAAAGAGGAGGAAGCAATTTGCTCTCCATAGAAGGAGGCAGGAGGAGGTGCCCTTTGAGCTGAGGCTGCAAGGAGGTGTAAGCATGTGACAGAGGCAGGCAGTGCTCCCAAAACAGGTCCTGTTCTCTGACTATTCTCGCCCAGGGGCTTTGAATGGAAATGACAGTCTTCCAGGCAGAGAGAGGTAAAAAGTTAAAAGCTAATGTGTCTCATCCTTTTCTCCCTTCCCCTTTGGCAGCATCTGTGGAAGCTGTGTGTTGAAACTGTACAGCCCCAAGATCGAATCCTTGGGTTACCACCTGGAAGAAAGCCACCCAGTAACTATGCCCCACCCACAATGACCTTGCCTGGATGAGAAAACCTCTGTTACGGTAAATCACTGAGACTCAGGGTTATGATAACATTGCCACTTGGGGTCTGTTTTATGTTTCTGAACTCTTGTCACATACATAGTGAACTTCATCAGTTTCATAAACTTCATCTCAGCAGTTCTCTTCTGCTCTATATGTCTTTCTTTCTCCTTGGTCCATTGAGTGAGCTATTCAGGTCATGTTCTTGTGGTGATGGGATAGGCACATGGAAGCAAATGAAAATGTACAAGGCCCTCTGAGGCCTAGGCTGAGAATTGATACACTGCCATTTCTGCCCTGGTGCCATGAGCCAAAGCAAAGTCACATAGCCAAGCCCAAAGTCAAGGGCAGGGGAAATGCACTGCACCCATGACAAAGTGATGGAGATGGTGTGAATCTTAGGGAAGGCAAAGATTTGGGACCAAAAATTCCATCTATCCCTTAGGTATCTTTCACCGTGAAGATTCATGAAAGCCTCAGAAAACATCTGCGGGGAATGTCAAGATACTCCTGGACTATGAAATGAAGGATAACCAACCTTCAGAATTCTCCTCATTTGGGAATTTCAAAGGCCACAAGTGTCTCTCTCAGCCTCCCCAGCATTCTCTGCCTATTGATATCTTTTCTCCACATTGTAAACACCAGGATTAGTTCTGTTACCCACAGATCAGGAGTTTGTGTCTTTATTTACCCTGGTGACAAGAAAGGTGATGGAAATAGGACATAAGGAAAGCTGTTTTTTCATTTGCACTACTTCATTTGTTTTGTGTTTATAAGATATATAGCCCAAGGAAAGCTATAAATAAGGTTAGAAACAGCTTGAGGGGCTGGTGATGGAATCACAAATCACCAGGGTTACATCTTCGTCTCTATCCTGATGTAGAACCTTTATAATTGCCAACATATATTTATCTCTGCTCGGGCTACACCATTTGTATATCAGAAGCTAAAAGAAAGTGACCTCAACTTTCCTAAAACGTCTGCAAAGTTTCATACTGATTAGCCCAAATCTAGCTGGAGTGGCTCCACTATTTCTTATCCGGTCGAAGGCAAAGCTGGTGCTGCCAGGACTTCTGTTTATCTGTTTCCATATGTCCTTTTTCTGCTCTTGTTTTTATGTAAGAACCCCAAGTGAGACAGAATGCAATGTGAGGGTTGAGGCCACCAGTCTACCTACCCTAATATAAATTCTTACCAATTGATTCCCTTCACGATTTACAGTATAAAGTGGGAAGCTCTGGGCAAAGAGAGCATTGCCTCCAAAATACCTCACTTAAAATGCACCTGACTGTCTGAAACAAATTTATTTATCTTCCCTGTTAGAAAAAAAAAAAAATTTCATTGTCAGATCACTGTGCTGCTGCTATGGGTTTGAGAGGACGAGAAACACGTTTTGTTGGAAAGATAAACCCAGATGCCAGAAGGTTTGATTTGGTAGAAATAGAGGCAGAGGGCTCTCAGTGGACTAAAGCTGGATGGAGATGCCTGGTGGGGCACACAGGGAAGGGAGGGTAGACTAAGACAAGGAGGCACAACAAATAAAAATAAAATCTGCTGAAGACAGAAGGAGATTTTGTTTCTTCGCAATGTTGCTTAGACCTTATCCTGAAAACTGGATTCACCCTAGTAGCCAGCACTCGCTGAGCAGTTGCTCTAAGCCAGGGTCTGTGCTTGGCGTGTTACATGCCCCATAGCATTTATCATTATCCTATTTTCAGATCAGGAAACTGAGGCTGGAGAGAGAGTGAGTGACTTGCCTAAGGTCTCACAGATAGAAGCCATCTGCCTCTTACCTCAAGAATGTAACCACTGTACTGTGTTTCCTTCATTCCCTTTAAAGAAATGAACTGAATTGGCTATTGGGGTGATAAGGAAGAAGACACAAGAGAAAAGGCAAACAACGATAAAAGAAATATCAAACAAATAATGAGAGAGAAAAAATACTGAACTTGCACTTCGTCCTGGCTCTGCCACTTAATGATTTGAAAGATGAGTCAGATCCTCTGGGCCCCAATGTCTTGCACAAAAAGCCTGCAAACAGTATTGTGGGATGTTCAGTGAGACTTTTTCTGTTGCCCAGAATTGATGACAGGCCAGTAAGTAGAGGACAAAGAGAGGTCAAGTACCCCACATTCTAAAGACAGCCGTAAATGATGGGGCCCAGATATCCACTACAGGAATGACTAAGAGTCAGGCAAACAGTCTGCTACCTTCAGCTATCATCAGTAAAATGATGTCAGCATCCCACCCCATCACCTTGGCATTCACCATTTCCACACAGTCCATCGGCTTTCTATAAACAGGACCTGCACCTCTTTGCCTGTGAGCCTTCTCCTCCACAGGAGCATATGGTAGCCCAGAAGTACGGAGAGGGGTCCTTTCTTCCAGAGCAGCCTTTAGCTAAGGATGGAAAGGAATTGGTAGGAAAATAAACCAGCATCCTTGTCTTCAGGAAAGATATGAAGACATGGAAACCTCCATGAAGTTTCACCTGCTTTTCTCTCATTTGGAAATGTCACCTTACATGCTAGGAAAACTTAAATTCATCATAATAGGATTAGCTAAGCTGTTGCAACAAGTAACCCTAAATCTCAATAACTTACCACAACAGAGGTTTTTCTCACCCATGCAAAGATCACTGCGGGGGAGGGGGGTCTCCCTGGGTGGCTCTCTTCCACGCGGTCACCCAAAGATTCCATCTCAAATCTCCACAATTTCAACACACAGCTTCCATAGATGCTGCCAAAGGGAAAAATGGAGGATACACACTGGCTTTTAACTATCTTTGCCTGGAGGCTTGGCACTCCATTCAAAGCCCATTGGACAGAACAAGTCACGTGGCACCAACCTAACTGGCAACTCCTACTCCCCCATCAAGCCCCAGCTCAAAGAGCACCTCCTCCATGAAGACCTGCATGATTATCCGGCCTCCTTCCAAGGAGAACAAAGAGCTTCATCCTCCTTTATGCTTCCCACAGCCTTTGATACATGTCTGTAATTCATGCTTCTCAGATTGCTTTGTAATTTTGCTCTCCCATTTTTCTGTGAGCCCCACAAAAGGAAAAAAAAAATAAAGCTCATTTCTTTTTTTGTCCCCATCATAGTGCCAGGGAAGTAGCTAGGGTTCAAGAAATGTTTAGTGAATGAATGAATGAATGAATGATGGCTTCATAAATAGCTATGACCTTGCAAGTTTCCTGCTGTATCTAATCACAGGACATGCAATCAGATCTCCACAAAACCATCCTTGATTCTTCTGATGTGGAAATGCTCCTTGACTACATTTCTCCTCTGGGTATGGCAAGGAACCAAAGTCAGGGAAATAGCAGATAACAGTAAAAGCCTAGGATCAGGAGCCTTGAATTAGCACAGTAGGACTTGGATGCCAAACATAGGTCAGGAATAAAAACTGGACCCCCAGGCACTAACATGTGCTCCAGCATGGCTGTGCTCCCTGCCCCCAGGCCCCACCAACACACAGAGTGCCCAGAGCAGAGCCCCTAGGGCACCTGGCGTTTCCAAGGCCACAGTCCAAACCTTCACAAGAAACCAGATGAGCCAAGCTGATCCCCAACTGGCAAGAAGGAAGGAAGGAACTAGAGATTTCTCAGCTGAGGAGCCTCTGAGAAAAGCAAAAATTTAAGCTTCCTAAGATTCATCGCTCCTGCCATATGCTGTGACTTTTCCATTCATACCAGAAACTGTGGGAATTTCAGCTTCCAAATATAACATTGAGAAATTAACTAAGAGTTTATAAATAAGTCCTGACTCAGAGCAGAGCCCTTGTTAATGTTCTTCAAGCCCTGTGGGAATTGATGCCCCAACCAAGGCCCTTACTTTGGGGGATACTCCCCCCTAAGAAGAAGGTCCTCACTGCCCTTCTACGACCTTGTTACTGTCATCCTCGCCACCTCTGTATCAGACTTCGTACTCTCTGGGACTCTCAGCTTGTGCCAAAAATCAACCAAGATTGTGCCAAGACAAGAGCTGGGAGAAAGACATGGAGGATGGGGATATGGGAAGTATAACAAAAAACTGAAGCAGAGTAGGCTTTGTGCTTTGGCCAAAGCAGGGCCACCCCTCTGGTATGTGGGGCCCTTGACTGTATAAGCAATTTGAGTCACCCAGAATTAAAGTGTCAGCACTATTCTGGCAGCCTGGCCTCACCTGATCCTGCAAAAGACATACTGTCCTTTCCAAAGTGAGCAATATTCTTGCCAGTCTGCCCTCCTGGAACTAGACCCCTAGGAAACCCCACAGGCACAAATCCTAGAGCACAGGGCATCTGGTCAACCTGACATTGGGGTTAAGGATCAGAGAGAGCCCTGAGGAAAATGTTCTGCTCTGGCTGCAGAGCAACTCACTGAGATGGTTACATAATTGGAGAAAATTTGAGTCATAGAAAAATAGAAAAAAAGATAATAAATGTCACCTATAATATTTCCACCCAGGATTACCCACTGTTGAAATTTAACTCTATTTAAAACTAGTATTTTTTTCCTATGGCTATATAATTTGCTAGACTCAGGACTAGCTATGTAATTTGCTGGGCCTAGTGCAAATGAAAAGGTGGGATCCCTTGTTTAAATTTTACTTAGACTTTTAAGGCAGTGATAGGAAAGTATTAAACAGAAGGGCCCATCTGAGCATGGGGCTCTGGGTGACCTCACAAGTCACAGCCCATGAAGCCAGCCCTGACTGCTGGCCTGGGCTGGTCCCAGGCACCATAGGAGGACCTAGGAAATTTTGAGGAAGGTGCTCTGCAGTGTGTGTCCCCTCAAACATGGGGGCGAGGACAGGGGTCATCCTTACCTGGGTCTAAGTGCCGTACTGTGTGAAGATTACAGAGATAAGGGACACGTTTCAAATTGATTTACCACTTTGTCCCCAAATGTCAAGAAACTCATTATAGAAAAGGCTAAGTAATTTATGAGACACTTAGCCGGCAGAATATTACACAGTCACCAAAAATGATGTTTACAAGAGGCTTCTAATAATACAGGGCAAAACTATTGTAATATAATGTCAAATGAAGTAAATATAATCACCATTATGTGAATATGTATGAACAGAAAAAAATAGTTTTAAATAGAGTAAAATTTCAACAGCTGGAAATATTCCAAATTTCCTAGGGTGGAAATATTATAGGTGACTTTTATCTTCTTTATATTTTCCTATGACTCAATTTTCTCCAATAAACAAGTATGGATATTATAAAGAAAACAAAATTCCAAAAATATAAGTGAAACATAGGTACAAATTCTACCTATACGTGGTATATCAAGATTTTTCACTTCTGATGAGTTCTAGAAACATTTTATTAGGAAGTTTTGCAAGAAGTGGACTTATGCTATTCAGTGTTCTTTAAGGATTTCCCTGGTGGTGCAGTGGTTAAGAATCCTCCTGCCAATGCAGAGGACATGGGTTCGAGCCCTGGTCTGGGAAGATTCCACATGCCTCAGAGCAGCTAAGCCCATGTGCCACAACTACTGAGCCTGCACTCTAGAGCCCGCGAGCCACAGCTATGGAGCCCATGGGCTGCAACTACTGAAGCCTGAGTGCCCTAGAGCTTGCGCTCCACAAAAAGAGAAGCCACTGCAATAAGAAGTCCATGCACCACGATGAAGAGTAGCCTGTGCTCGCCACAGCTAGAGAAAACCCGCACACAGCAATGAAGACCCAATGCAGCCAAAACAAACAGAAAAACCCCAAAGTGTTCTTTAATTGCTAAATAGTAGGAAAAGTAAAATATTATTTTACCTAACACTGATTTCTGCAACTAATTTTTTACATGATAATATTAAACACTAAAAAATATATATAGTTATTTCCATGCCAAGTTACCTAATGTCAACCCATCCTCTTCTGTCCCTTGTAAGGGGTTTTGTCACTGCTCTAGATATGGGATCTAATGTTATTGACAATAATTGAGGGCCTGGAAGACAGATCTTTAGATACAGATGTAGCAAAGCAAATAATTATATACTCCAAGATATACTAAAATTGTAACTTTCTGTTTCTCTATTTCTGACCTTTATTTCCCCATGATCTCCTTCACTCCATTACCACAAAATTATTAGATCAGAGCATGCCTTAGTCGGTTTGTGCTGCTACAACAAAAATACCATGGACTTCTTGACAAACAACAAACATTTATTTCTTACAGTTCTGGAGGCTGGGAATCCAAACTCAAAACCCTGTCAGATCCAGTGTCTGGTAAGGACCTACTTCCTGTCTTGTAGACAGCTCTCTTCTGGATGTATCCTCACAGGGCAGAGCAGAGGGAGGGAAAAGGGAGTGGAGGGGAGGAAGAAAGCAAGCTCTCTCTGTCTCTTAACCCCATCAAGAGGACTCCACCCTCATAAACTAATTACCTCCAAATGTCATCATGTTGGGGATTAGGGCTTCAACATATGAATAGGGCATGGGGGGTGGGGTTGGTGGAACAAACATTCAGTCCACAGCACAGGTGAAAGAGAAGTTGATTTTGCCAATTAAAGACTACTCAATCTCTGCTAGTTTAAAGCAGTCTTGTTCAGATTTGTTCCGTATAAACTCAAATTTTCTGATGCTCTTTATTTACAAAAGCTCAACTGAGAGAAATGAGACATGGAGGATCTCTTAAAAGTTAATCAGAATATTGATTCCTCTAGATGCTATGCATCTGATCTACATAGTAAGCAGAAGATAAAAATTAATCAGGAGACATTGTTCTGGCATGATAACAAGTGTTTTTGCTGACCTCTGCTCTGACATTACCCTACTGGTCTATTTGAAGGAAGGTATAAGAAACACCCTACAGGAGACTTATCTGGGGACTTATGTAGGGACAGTGAAGATGAGGTGTCAATTAGGAAAACCCACAAGATACATTTCTCTCAGAAATGCTCACTAGAAGTAGTTCATCTGTTTTGTCTTCAGGGTACTCTGACCATGGAAAGGATCATGGTTTCCTCTCTGTTTTGACTGGTGGGAAGCTCAGAGCCAAATTTATAGCTCATGTATAATTTATGATATGTGTTTTTTCACTAACCTTACATTTAGTTCAATGGACTTTTCCTATCCTACCCTTATTTTTTTTCTTGGTCCCAGTTTCCTCACTACTTAGTTTCTGTCTAATTATATATACTCTGTAAACCACCTTAAAATTGTTCTAAAACAATGAAGCACTCCATGAATATTCAGCACCCTCACAGTTACAGAAACACTCTGTCTTGTAGGATCCTCTTGTAGGTGCCTCTATTGAAGACTTTTATAACACGACTGTCTCTCCCACTGGATCATACTCATAGAGAGAATAAACTATGTCTTACTATTTGACACCTGGCATGTAACAGGCAGTTGAAAATCATGTTTGCTTGAGTGAATGAGTGCAAGGATGGGGGAATGCTTTGAAAGTGACTGAAAAATATGCAAAAGTGACTTGCATTGTGGTATGTGTTGCACATGACAGTTTGCTTTAAAATATTGTGATCATGTTATTATGTCTATAAAAAAAATAGGATAAATTTTTAACATCAGGTTTTTCAGTGCAATTCACAAAGTCCTGTTCTGCAAGTGACTCTGGCTGGAAACATGTTTGAGGCTCTTTATTCCTTGGGAATGCAAACATGGAGCTCCCGGAAGCAGGTCCTATTGAATAAAATCTGCTGTCAACTCCAAGAAGATCCTTTTCTTCAAGCCACAAAGTCTTTAAGCAAAAATGTCCTCGTGTTTGAATTAATGCAAAACAAGCAAATATTTTCCACAGGGAAACTAGCATAGTCTGGAAGTATAGATTTTACTCAGAACCCCCCTCAGTGACCATGAAATCATCACCCCCCAGTAAGTTCTAAACCCAAGGCTTCTGAGCTCTCTGGGCTGTGTGAAAGTTTTTGCTGTCTTAACTGCCATAATACTAGACAATGACTTACATTTGCATAGTACTTGACAGCCTCCAAAACTCCTTACCAGCTTCCCAATGCAAAAGTGATAGTTATTTTCTAAGCATTTGCCTTGTGCCAATCTCTAGGGTAAGCGCTTTACCTATATTAAGCAGAGGAAACATTGATTTGTATTAATAATCACCCTTTCTCCTAGCTGCAAAGAAGAATCAATTCTCAGATCCCCTCTTAGTGCTGAGAGAAAATGATGGGTGGGGATGCAAATGAGGATGCTCCTGAAGAGCTGGTCACTGCAAGTAAGAAGAGAGACAGGAAGACCCCTAAGGAAGGAGGAGGAGTTGGAACAGCAGAGGGGGACAGGAGAGACTATGGAAAGAAAGTTCTGCAGTCAGAAAAGAGAAGGGATGGGCTTCCCTGGTGGCGCAGTGGTTAAGAATCTGCCTGCCAATGCAGGGGATATGAGTTCAAGCCCTGGTTCGGGAAGATCCCACATGCCACAGAGCAACTAAGCCCGTGTGCCACAGCTACTGAGCCCGCGTGCCACAACAACTGAAGCCCACATGCCTAGAACCCATGCTCTGTAACAAGAGAAGCCACTGCAATGAGAAGCCCGTGCACCACAACGAAGAGTAGCCCCCACTTGCCACAACTAGAGAAAGACCCAACACAGTCAAAAATAAATAAATAAATAAAATTTATTAAAAAGGAAAACAGAAGAGAGCCCGAGGAAGAGGTGACAGCTGCTGGGAGGAAAGAGAAGAAAGGTCTACACGTGACAGCCGGGGAGCTTCATGACGTGGTGTGGAGTGTAACCCTTCCATGAAATCAGGACAAAAACCCAAGTGAGTTACGTGTGAGGAGTTAGGATTCTAAAAAGCACCTGGGGTCCACACATATTTTACTTTTTCTCTTTGCAAGATTCATTACTCTGTACGTGGTGTCAGCAAACCCCAGCCCCTGGACTGAATCTGGCAAGCCTGGTTTTGCAAAATCAAGTTTTATCAGAACACTGATAGACACATGCATTAAGAACTGATTAAGCTGCTTTCATACACCAAGAAGGCGGAAGCAAGGAGTGGCAAGAGAGTTTCACCCCTATGGCCCACAAAGCCTAAAATGCTTACTTTCTGGCCCTTTACAGACAGTTTACCAACCCCTGCTCTCTACTCCTAAATGTGAAATATAGACGTATCAATGGAAGGGATAGTATTTTATCAGGCTGAGAGTGTTGGGGAAATTTAGAGGCAGCAAACCTGAGTTAAAGATAGATTCACTGGCTCCTTGGCCAAATTTTCCCATCTGTAAAGTTGGTTTAATAACACAAACTTCACAGAGTTATAAGGAAGCTCAATTGTGAAAATTATTTTTTAAAACATGCTTTGTAATTAATAAATATAAAAGAAATGTCAGCTATTGCTGACAATGGCTCACAGGTGGCTCAAAATTTGTAAACGGTAAACACTAAAGAAGCCTCAGGTACTGTTGATATACATACATATCACATTGCTGATATACATAGATATACAGATGGACAGGTAGATAGATAGGTAGATACATAGATAGATCAACCACCATGATGTTCTTGGGCAGGAAAGGGCTGAACAAAGAGTCCTGTAAAGGTTATTGAAAAGACACTTGACCTTTCTTCTCTAGAATTACCAGTATACCACTTTCTGTCTTAAAAGTTCCTAACAAATGTTTAGTTTGAAATTTTCCAATGTGATCACTTTCCATTTCCATGAAACCCATCAACTCTGAATTTCATCCACAAATAGGAAATCAACCAGGCAGAATAAATATGAGGAGGCCGTACAACAGCTGTAAAACAAGGTCTAGGTCCAAGCAATGAAAATGAAGCCATCGCAATGACTTAACCATGAGAAGACTAAAGCATTTCAGTCTTTCAATGAATTAAAGGGTGTTCATAAAGTCCTGTGTTTTTTGCTTTTTTTTTTTTAACTTTCAGAGCTTCAGTTGTAGTTGTGATAAACAATTCTCCAATGGCATTTGAAGGCAAATTCATAAATGCTCTTAGGACCACTAGAACATAGCTCATCATAACCACCATCCCTCATGACATGAGGTTCGGATGCTCTGTTTACTGTTTCAGGCCCTTGAAGACTTACTGCCTTAAATTCCGTCATGAAATACAGTTTTGTTGCGTCAACAAAGACTTTAACATGTCCCTATAAAACATGATAGATCAGGTGAGCAAGTGGCCAAGCAATTGATCCACCTTTTTCTAAATGACATTTAAGGGCTCATTCATTAAAGTTTTAGGATAGCTAGAATAGATAATTATACACTTCCACTTGACCATCCATCTTCCCTGTTGCCCATTTGCTCCTGAAAGATACAACTGTCTCCTCATTGATTTGTCATTGATGAAATCCATTTCTGTAAACTTCGTCCAGTAGAGGTTAAAACGTGTGTTGCACTGGTAGAAAGCATAGAATTTTCATCTCACAACGGACATTGACTTCAATTTGCTAGCCATCTAGAAGTTATCATTGCCATTATAATTGCCCTGTTTTGTTTATTGGGCTTGGAAAGAGAATAAATTGTGTATTATGGAGTTATCCTGAACTACTTGAATTAATTTGCCTTTAAATAGTATTCAGACGGTTTTTAGCATACATTTGACCTAAGGAGTTAAAGGTAAAAAATGTACAATAAATTTACGATGACCTGTATTTGTAATTACCAATGTTGGTTCAGAATTCCTTCTTATCTCAGAATTACCTTTTCTCAGGGTACTCTCTCAAATGGAGGAGAAGAGGGAAGAATCATAAAAAGCTCAAGATCATCTTCTAGTGCAATGAACAGCTGTTCCCAAACATGGCTCCCATCAGAATCATCTGAGAACTACGAAAAATTCAGATTCTTAAGTCCACTCGAACCAGTCAAATCAAAATCTCTGCAGGGTTGGATCCCAGTCATTTTTAATTTTAACAAAGCACGCAGATGAGTCTTTCCTGGCCAGTTCAACACCAGACTAGAAACTGCTTTGGGGAACAACTGATTCAAACAACAACACATGGCCTGTCCTCATGTCAATGGACTGAGCTTGTGTCACTGGAAAAAGCATTAAATGTTCTTGAAAAGACAAAGTTCAGAAATTAAATTAAAAATTAATATATGAGACCTCTATGGATGAGAGTATATAATTATATTAAAGTACATAAAAGATCAAAGTAAAGCAAGAGACAGTTCATACTGTTGAATAGGATGTTTACTTCAAAAAGATGTCAATTCTTCCGAAATGCACTTCCAATTATTATTCTAAAATGTATATAAAAGATACTCATGAATAGCTAAGTCAACCCTGCAGTTAAAGAGAAAATATGAGGAGGGTGCTGACCCTACCAAATATTAAGGCATATAATAAAAACACAGTAATTGAAAGTAATATGGCAGCGGTACAAGAACAAACAAGTAGGCCTAGTTGAGAGTGAGACCCATATATAAAAGGAAATGTGTTTGTACAACCCAAATCCATGGGGAAAAATTAGCCTATATAATACATGAAGTTGGGAAACTGGTTCACTATATGCAGAAAAATAAAACTGGATCCCTACCTCACACCACATGCAAGGTAGATATCAGGTGGATTAAAGGTAGAAGGAGCAGATTTAGTGTCAGAGAACATCTTTAGGATCTAATGGTGAGGAAGAACCTCTTAAACAAAACCCCAAAAGCACAAACTATCAGGACAAAATTAATTAAATTCCATCAAAATTAAGGGGATCAGTGCAAGGAAGGGAATGATGGACAAAGTTAACAGACAAGTGACACCAGGAGAAGATAGTGTCATGTCCAAAACTGTTGAGGAACTAGTATGTAGAACGTGTTTTTTTAAAAAAGAAAAGAAAAAGAAGAAAAGAGAAAGCTCTTACAAATCAACAAAAAAAAACTTTACAAACCTCAATAGAAAAAATGGGGAAAAGATATGAATAGGCAATTACTAAAAAAGAAAACACAGAGTCTGAGAAATACATAAAAAGAATTCAAACTAATGAATAATGAGAGAAAGGCAAATTACAACTATGAGATGTCACTTAATACCATTTGATTGGTAAATGTTAAACACCAATTTTTAATAGGAGGGAATGTAAATTGGTGCAGCCACTATGGAGAACAGTATGGAGGGTCCTCAAAAAGCTAAAAATAGAGCTACCATATGATCCAGCAATTCCATTCCTGGGCATATATTCAAAAAGGGCAAAGACTCTAATTCAAAAAGATACATGCACCTCTATGTTAATAGCAGCACTAGTCACAATAGCCAAGACATGGAAGCAACCTTAATGTCCATCGACAAATGAATGAATAAAGAAGATGTAGTATATATACACAATGGAATATTACTCAGCATAGAAAAGAATAAAATAATGCCATTTGCAGCAACGTGGATGGACCTAGAGATTATCATAATAAGTGAAGTAAGTCAGACAGAGAAAGACAAATACCATATGATATCACTTATATGTGGAATCTAAAAAATGATACAAACAAACTTATTTACAAAACAGAGTCACAGACATAGAAAACAAACTTATGGTTACCAGAGGTGAAAGGGGGGTGGGGAGGGAGGGATAAATTAGGAGTTTGGGATTAACACATACACACTACTATATATAAAATAAACAACAAACACAGAGAACCATATTCAATATCTTGCAATAATCTATAATGGAGAAGAATCAGAAAAATATATATATGTATAACTGAATCACTGTGCTGTACACCTGAGACTAACACAACATTGTAAATCAACTATACTTCAATAAAAAGAGTAAAAAATAAACAAACGCCAGGATAATGACAAATGTGGGCAATGTGTGGGCTACAGGAATTCCCATGCAGACTTCACAGCCCCATTGGAGAGCCATATAGCTGTGTAATCAACTGAAGTTCAGTCATGCCCTAAGACCTAGCATTCTAGCTCCTGGGAATGTTCCAGGGAAATTCCCACACAGGTCAGTATGGGAACCTACATGAAAATATTCATGACAGCATCACTCATGGAGGTGGGAAATTGGAGGCAATCCTGGTGTCCAACACAAGGAGATGCATTTGTTCAACGTGCAATATTATGCAGCTGTTAGAATGAACAGACAGACATATGCAAAGCCACACAGAAAGATTAAAAACAGTAAAAAAGAGAATGAGATCTATAACACAATACTATTCGTGTTAATTAAAAACCTGTGTTCAAAAACAACAGCACACATTGTATAAGGACATATACAGATAAAAGGATATACATCAATCTTTTAAAAATGGTTTGCTATGGGTGAGTGAGGGACATGGGAGGGGGGAATAGGGATAAAAAAGGGGGAAGGAAGGGAGGGAGGGAGGAAGGAATGAAGCTAGGAAGGGAGGGAAGAAGGAAAGGGAAAGGCAGGAGAGGGGATGGAGGGGAGAGGATTGGAGGGGGGGAGAATGATGGGGGGAAGGAAAGAGATGACCCTTGCTCTCTGGTTGACAGTAGTGGGCTGAGCAATAGGAACCTTGATTCAGTGAAATCTCTGAGTCTGAGGGCCAAAGAGAGAGGGAAAAAAAAAATCCTAAGTATTTATCTCTTTGCATCTGAATGGCTGTTCAGCCTAAGTAATTTCAAATAAAGGTAAATGTTAGTTCTTAGCGAGTACAAATGGTGTGTAGACCACTCAGGCATGTAAACCCCTTCACCCTTGACCACTGGATTCACTAGGAAGGACGGAAGTTGTCTCCAGTTCCTTGCTCAGAGGCCTTAGAGCTGGATTCATATCTTTCATCCCTCTGTTTGTCTGTGAATAAATATATACATTATTCTTGTTCTTTTAATTCTGTAACCTCTTCAGAGCAGTTAAAAATTATGTTAAAAACTCATTAACTTTGACGAGATATTGATGATGCCAGCGGTTAATTACGAGCCAGCTGGTGTGATAGCAAGAATTAAAAAGTTAGACGTTGGAAGTTTGTATAAAAAAGAAAAAAAAAAAGCCACACAGCGCTCAGAGTAATGCTGGGGGATGGTTGAAACAGCATCACTTGGTGTTGCTGTCACTTACCCTGTACGGTCACTTACAACACAGGTCAAATAGAGATCTGTGGACCAACAGATCAGATTGCATCCTTTGACTCCATTACAGCGTTGGTGTCTTCCATATTCTCCCTTGCTGAGAAAATAAAAAGTAAGGGCTATAAATTCCCATGCTTCATGGTGTTAATTGATTGCAAGCTGGGGTCAGAAAGACATTTCTCCCCAAGGAATACTCCTACACAATTTAGAGGCACTGCAGGGGTTCTAACATGCCTAAAAAGCATTAAGCAGTGGTCACTGTCAAGTACCAAATAGCAAAATTTAGTATGCTCTTAGTCTGTGCTCACAAGGGAAGCGTGAAAGTGTTCAGGGGTCCCCATCTCTCAAAAGAGAGGGTTTTTGATAAGCCTATCACCCAATGAGTCCTTTCCTTTTGTAGTCCAAAAGAGGCACATTTTTTGAAAGAAAAAAATAAGTGGTAAGACAGCATCATGGTTTAAAAAAAAAGAAGAAAAATAGACAGAAGGAAAAGTTTATCTTTTTCAAAAGACTTTTCAACATACAAGTAAAAAGAGTGTTAAAATGACAACATAGAACAAGGATTCAGGGTGCTCATGCTGGGGTTCCTCAGACCTCACGTCAGCAGGAGAGGAGCCTGGCTTGCTCACCTGATGGAGGCGAGTCACTGAAACTGTACAAACCTCAGTCCTGCATCTATAATGTGGGCATCATATGTATACCTGCCTCATCAGCTTTGTGTCAGTAAATGAGATGATACACATAGACTACGTAGTACCATCCAGGAGTGTAGGAAATGCGCAATAAGTGTTCATTATTTACTTCCCAGGTAGGCAGTGGGTGAAGGGCCTGGAGACAGATTGCTGGGGTTCACCTCCATGGATTTGCCATCTATTTCCAATGCCAATGGGCAAGTTAGGGGACCTCCTCAAGTTCAGTCTCCTCATAAATAAAATAGTAACAGTAGCACCTACCTCACAGCATTGGATTAGGGTGAAATGAAGTCATCCTTGTAAAGCACTGGAATGTCTGTGACATCCCTCCTTAACATTAGCTAGTACATAGTCTATTATTACTACTATTACTATTAGTACGGTTGCTATATGAATAAATGCTTTCTTTATACTAACACAGCCAGCCGGGATCAAAACACTTTGTGGAACTTTGTAACCCACATAGAAAAATGCGTGCAGGTGGAGATAGAAAACCACTTTCTCCCAAACCCTGAAAGGGATGCAAGCAGAAAATAAACACTTGTTTCTAGACTCTTTGGTCCTTACCCCTCCGTTTAAGCTGTTCAAGCAGTGGTGTCTCTAGCCTTTTCTCTCCAAGCCTCACCTTGGGGTGATGGGCACCCTGTGAGCTGTGCAGTGTCTTTCCCACTAATTATCACTGCCCATCATTTCCCTCCCTCTCCCTTCTTGGTGGGGGAGAGATGGCATGGGAAGCAGCTCCCTAGGTGAGCACTCAATGGTAGGTTGGGTCATTATCCTCTGTCACCCATCAGTGAATAATCATTATTGTTTACTCTCTTCTCTTTTTATAGGGAGGACGTTTACAAAGATGGTTTTCTTTTCTTGTTTCCCATGAGGTTCTTTATTTTATAGACCTGCCCTCAACTTCACACAGCTTTATGCTGTTACAGAAAAGTATTCATCATTTACTGACGTTCAATATAAAAAAAAAAAAAAAGTTTCCTTTTCTCCTGCAAATCAACACATTCAGCCCAAGCCTCACTGATCTTGACCTCCCTCATTTCTGTGAAAACAAACCTTCCAAATGCATCTCGGAGCATTGGCTTTTTTCTGTACCGATTCCATAGGGCTTCTCTCTCCTCACATTCATGTCATTTTGAGAAACTGAGGGGAAGTGGGTATGTGTGGGAAATTTCATGAAAAATGAAGCTTAGGATATTGTAAAAGCTAATTAGTTCAGAACAATGGGGCAAATACTCCATCAAGAAATCCCTTTGTTTCCTCAGAGGTCATAGAAATTACCTGATAATGCTCCCCCATTGATGGACCTTGTAAGCCCCAATTAATTAAATCCTTTGACCACAGTCTGTATCTAAACTCATAAATGAAAACAACCAAATAGAGCTGGTTGGGATAATGTCCTAAATTCTTCTCAATTCTATACTCACTGCTAATTTTCTATATTTTCTGATTTTTTTCTTTCATATAATGAGCACGTATGAATTTTATGATCAGAAAAAGAAAACCTCTTTAACAACTTTTTATGGGTAAAATTGAAAAAAGCAGAGAGATGATCTCACCAAACCAATGCTTTTCTCTTCCCTCCTTTTCTGGAAATATTGGGAAGTGATTACTAATAGCATCAATGACTGTTTGTGTCATGGGCTGGATTTTGGAAGGCGTATAAGAACGTAATCTTTCTGCCAAGCATCGGGTATCACATCTTTAGCTTACTGTTTGGGGTCTCGTGTTTCTGCAATCCAATTCTTGACTCATTGTATGTGTGTACGCACACTTTGTTCCAGACTGTCTGTCAGAAGAACACTTCTCCCTAAATGAAGAAAAGTGTTTCTGGTGAATGCCAAGACTATATGAGGAATCAGAGTGCAGAGTTGCTATTTCTTTGTTCCTGCTGGTTAATTGCTTTAAAGACAAACATCAAGGGCAAGTGTGCCACAAAGAAAACCTTTTGAAGGGCACACACCACTTGTACCTTTCAAATGATCACAAATTGCATTTTGCCAGCTTTTGATCAAGGTGACAAATCTTGGCTCAGAAAAGGAATTTAGCGATGTGTCAGCCCCATCAATTAGCTCTAAGGAAAAGTAATTCATTTTTAATGGAAATTCTGTTTACAAAATATACTAGGTATATAACCAAACTCTAAGAGGATATAACTCACGCTGGCAAATGGGCTGCATACCTAATAGAGTAAAATAAAAGTGAAGCAGAACACATTGTACTAACGGAAATGAAGTACATGCAACATTTTATAGTTACTGCAACAGTGATTTTACATCATACTGAAGCTTTTGTGTTCAACCTTGATTTAGATTCAAGAAGTAGGGGGGAAAATGTTGGGAAAGATGAAAAAGATAGGGAGCCATTATGTTAAGTAAAATATTATCCTTATTTTTCAAAAATCTTTAGACCAATACAAGCTCCTTTTGGTCCCTAGAATTTATTGGGTCTTTGCCAATTTCTTTCCTCCACGGGTCTGGCTACATTTGCTCCTTGTTAAATGTGACCTCATTCTCATTACAGATAATATTAGGACATTTTCTAAACTTGTTTCTATTATTTTTTTAATTTATTTTATTGAAGTATGGTTGTTTTACAATGTTATGTTAATTTCTGCTGCATAGCAAAGTGATTCAGTTATACATATATACATTCTCGTTCATATTCTTTCCCATTATGGTTTATCACAGGATATGGAATAGAGTTCCCTGTGCTAATACAGGAAGACTTTGGTGTTTATCCATCCTATATGTAATAGTTTGCATCTGCTAATCCCAAACTCTCAATCCTTCCCTCCCCCACCCTCTCTCCCCCTTGCCAACCATAACTCTATGTCTGTGAGTGTTTCTGTTTCGTAGATAAGCTCATTTGTGTAATATTTGAGATTCCACATATAAGTGTTATCATATGGTATTTGTCTTTCTCTTTCTGATTTACTTCACTTAGTATGATAATCTCTAGGTCCATCCATGTAGCTGCAGATGGCATTACTTCATTCGTTTTTATTGCCATTGTGTATGTATGTATATATATCACATCTTTATCCATTCACATCTTTACCCGTTCATCTGTCGATGGACATTTAGGTTGCTTCCATGTTTTGGCTATTGTGAATAGTGCTGCTATGAACATAGGGGTGAATGTATCTTTTTGAATTATAGTTTTGTCTGAATATATGCCCAGGAGTGGGATTGCTGGATCATATAGCAACTTTATTTTTAGCTTTTTGAGGAATCTCCAGACTGTTTTCCATAGTTGCTGCACCACTTTACATTATTACCAACAGTGTAGGAGGGTTCCCTTTTCTCCACACCCTCTTCAGCATTTATTATTTGTAGATTTTTTAATGATGGCCATTCTGACCTGTGTGAGGTGGTACCTCATTATAGTTTTGATTTGCATTTCTCTAATAATTAGTGATGTTGATCATCTTTTCATGTGCCCATTGGCCATCTGTATGTCTTCTTTGGAGAAATATCTATCTAGGTCTTCATTTGTTTCTATTCTTTAATTTCCTTTCACTACAACCCTAGAGATAAATAGAGTTGTTAACATTATTCCCAAGTGACAAATGAGAAAACCTGGGTACCAAGTGGCTCTGCTGCCTGCTGAAATGACAGAAATAATCCACCTGACAGCTCTGGGTACTCACTACCCCCATTTGCCAGGAGAAGGAACAGATGAATAACGCCACCATTTGACTAAATGAACATAATAAGTTCCCTCTAAAGGTATTCAATTTCTACCACAAACTTAGAAACAAAGGGAATAAACAGAGTCCCTGGAAAATATAGAAAAAAAGTTAAAACCTCATTAATCTCCTATAACTTATCATGTTGGAGTAATAAAAAGAGGCACATACAGGATAATCAGTGGATATATATAAAAGAGATCACCAAAGACGTTTTAAAATATTCCAAAGATTTAAACAACAACAAATTATAAAAAATAAAAACAAAACAAAAAAAGATGGAGGTAGGAGTTTAGGGAAGTAAGATACCAGAATGAAAACACATGGTGCTAAAAATAACATAGTTATAGGCTTCTGTCCTACTGGGGCTAGTTATTCCCCAGCTCCTAGCTCCTGGCATATCATGATGCTCAATAATTTTTGATGAAAGATTAAATGCAGGGAGGTCTTTCCTTCAATAGGTCCAACATCTAACAGAGAAATAAACATGAGCATAAATAATTGTTACAAAGCAACATAATCTTAATGATAACAGCTAACAATTTTTGAGCACTTCAGGCCTAAGATCATTATGCCTAGTAATTCATTAAATGTTCACAGTGACCCTGTGAAGTAGGGCCTATTTCCAGCCTCACTCTACAGATAAGTAAACAAAAGCACAGAGGCACCCAGATGGTGAGCTGCAAGACTGGGATGAGAACCCAGCATCAGAAGTATAAGAGATACCACTCAGTGTAACAATGTTCTGTGTCATAGAGGGAGAGGACTCTATGTTAAACCATGTCCACTGGTGTTAACGGCAAAAATAGCCACACTATTCATTCCCGCCATGTCCTTGCTGTTTGTAATTGACTTTGCATTTCCTTCCAACGAAAGGTAGAATCTCTTCCCCCACCCCATGAATCGGGACTGGGCTTGTGACTTACTTTGGCCAATAGAACATGGGAGCAGTGACCGATGTTTCAGTCCTAAGCATAAGACTTAAGAGGCCCTGCTTCTGTTTATTTTCTTGGGACACTGACACTGCCATGTGAACAAACCAGAGATAGCTTGCTGAATCATTATCACACAGATCACAACTGAGTCTGCGGGTCAATCCCAGCTGAGGCCTCAGAGGTGAGAGAGAATCTATACAAGATCAACAAAGCCAGCTAGGTGACCTGCAGTGGATGGCAGATCAAGAAGGAGTCCTGCTGAGGTCAGACTTAACCAGATGAGCCCAGCTAACTGCCAACCCACAGAATCAGGAACTGAATACATAGTCAATGTTTTAAGTCACCAAGTTTTAAGATGGTCCATTACACAGAAATAACTAGTACCCCTACCATATCAAAATCTGTTAGGATGAGGCTTAAATTATTTTTAAGTCCCATAAATGATCTGAGAGGGGGAACCCATCTTAGAATTGCCAAGACAAAAATATTTTTGGAGGACCAATATGGCAAACTATTAGGATCTTATAGCAGAACTATCTCAAAGATATAATCAAAATAAATGGAGACAAAGACCTTCACAATCCCTGATTAATTACATGGTAGGCTGTTTCTGAAATGGTCCCTGGGTGATCCCCAACTTGCCTTCCAGGTCTCCTACTAGATTGTCATCACGGTGTCATCTGGGTCTGCTGCCTCATCTGAAGGTTCAGCACAGGAAGAATCAGCTTCCACATTATTGTTGACAGGATCTGGTTCTCAAGGGATGTTGGACTGAGGTCCTCAGTTCCTTGCTGGCTGTTGGCCAGAGGCTGCCCTCAGGTCTTTTCCATGTGAACCCCTCAGTAAGACAGCTGACAATGCGGTCGTCTGCTTCTTCAGAGCAAGCACTCAGAAAGACACAGAGAGAGAGAGTGTACAAGCAAGATGGAAGTCACAGACTTTTATAACCTAACCTTGAAATTGATATGTCATCACTTGTGCCATATGCTGTACACTACAAGCAAGTTACTAGGTCAAGCTCAGGCATAAGGGGAGGGAATTACACAAGGGTGTGGACACCAGGATTTGGGGATCCTTGGGAACCACTTTAGAAGCAGCCTACCACCTAACTAAATTCTAGGAAATTGTGAAGAGGTGGGATTTGTAATCAGAAACTTATTCATCCAATTTCAAAATGCTAGCCCTCAGGAACCAACTCTTGAAACTTGAAGGAGGTCATTTTTTTAAATACAAATTATGCAGTGCTTTTATGGTCCCAAAAGAATAACAAAGGGTGAAACTATAAATAAGTTTTAAAAGGTTTAAGAAAATTCTCAGATGCTGACTCTATAATGGAATATTAAAGGGGTGTAAGGAATGTGTGCAGTGGATTCCTAAAGTTTTCAGAGTAATGTCAAAAAAGACAACCTTAGCTCCCTACACAACGTCCCTCAGAGGCAGGCAAGATGGACCATTGGCCTAATCTGTTGTGGCATTTCTTATATACTTATGCACAACACTATGTGGGAATGCAATAAAAATTTAAACAAGGTACTAAAGTTCAACAAAATGGGAGGATGGAGCTTTTGAAAAATGGAGACATGACATTCCTACATGGTATGTCAGACAGCTGATATGCCTGTGCTCTTTTATATTAGTTCATCCAGAAGTTCATCTAAATCAAGATTCAAAAACCATGTCTTATTTCCTCACAGAATTAGAGAGAATAAAACAGTGTTTTGTAGAATATTACTGTTAGAGAGAGATGGAAAATATCTGACTCCATATGACAGGGCTCACTTTTATACCTACATTATGCTCAAATGTTTAAAATGGCAAAGTCATCTATTTTGCCCTCAGGCAATGTCTAAGGAGATATTTTAGGAATACACTTGGGGTTTGGGGGGATTTGTTGTCCTCAAGTTTTTAAAGAGAAGAATGAGGATGGGTGTATTGAAGTCTTATGCTTTACAATCCACATAGTAGGGCAAATAAGTGTTCAGAAGGTAAACATCCCTCAGTGAAAAGAATGAATTTAAAAGTTTCCACATAAGTAGAGTCAGATATTGTGACCTTGTAAGCGTGGTAGCTTCTGCCAGTCAACCGGAATTCACTTTAAGCCTTAAACATGTAAGTCACATTGAGAGGGTTATGCATTTCACAAGTGGATTTATATATAAATACTTTTGCTGGCTCCAGTTCAACACAACAAAAGAAGTCAAACATTAGTCTGTATTTGTATTTCTTTGCTGAAGTGTTTTGACATAAACGGCACACAATCCTAGCTGGAGAGCAGCAGGCAGTTTGGAACTAACTGTTCCTCACACTTGCATTCTTTGTGATATGAAAATTTTTTTTTCTACTTAGAAAATTAGAAAGCTTATGAGTAAAAAGTTTGCTCTAACTTCAGAGAAGAGTTGTTTAAAACAGCATAGCATTTCTGGAAACTTCCAGCTTCACACAAAATTCACTTCCTACAATGTCTCAGAGTGCCCTTAAGTATCAATTCCCAAATTCCAATACACAACATGTACCTTTCTAAGACAGAAAGTAATACCTATTATATCTAGAATTCGCTCAGAACATGCTTCTATTTTTTAAACTTAATTCAGTTCTTCCAATGCAGAAAAAAGTCATTTAGTTGAAAGCACTGTATATCCACGTTACACTGCAAAACTGTTGGAGACACTTATGGGAAAGAATATTTTGAGAAATTTTCATAGTCAATATGTCTATATGGAGTTAGAAAAAAACTCTCTAGAGATCATCTGTATCAGTCATTTATTCACACAATAATGCTGAGTAACAAACCACCCTAAAGTTCATGGACTTGAAGCAGCAATCATTTGTTCTCACACCCAGCAGCAGGGTGGCTGCTCTGTGGCTGAGCTGGGTAGGACTATAGACTCCAGGCTGCAGGTTCAGTTCAGATCAACTCCAGGTGGATCAGCAATTGTCAGGGGCAGGTTGTCCTCATTTCTCATTCTGGAACTCAGGCTGAAGCAACAGTGGCTGCATGAGGCGTGTTGTCCTCCCTGAGGATCACAAGTGCAAAAAGGTAAACCCAGTCCCACAAGCACGTACAAAGCCTCTGCTGGTCTCATGTGTCTTAACATCCCTTTGGCCAAAACAACTTACACAATCAAGTCCAAAGTCCAGGGTTGGGGAATCATACTCTGCCACAATGAGGTCATGGCAGTAAATCATCCTTCCATACTTTCATTACTAGGTGTTACTGCCAACCTGAAATAGTCAATGAAGGAGCTCTGCCTTCCTCTATATTGAGTATCAGATTATTGTTATATTAAAAATGAAGAATCCAGGGAGTTCCCTCGTGGTCCCGTGGTTAGGACTGGGCACTTTCACTGCTGTGGCTGGGTTCAATCCCTGATCAGGGAGCTAAGATCCTGAAAGCCACATGGTGCAGCCAAAAAAAAAAAAAGAAGAAGAAGAATCCAGAGGGATTACTTTTCCTAAAAATTTTTATGCTTCATTGGAAATGTAATAGGGAAGAACAAATCTGACTCCATATTGGATCTGTTTCTTCTACTTTAAACTTTGTGTTCTGTTGCTTTTACAACAAGTTACAAATGTTGCCTATAGCCCTTCTTGAGGCTCTGACCTTTAAAGGTATAACACTTTTCCATTCATTTAGAGAGAAAAAGTTGTAGAACAGAGAATAACATTGTCTTGTTGGAGGTTTATAGGAACATTGTGACCAGACAGCTGCAAGAACAAAGGATTCTGACATCAAGAAGTTTGAAACAACCAACCACACCTCCTCCCCTTTTAGTATAAAAGAAGCCTGACTTCTAACTCCAGGAAGATGGTTCTTTGGGGCACAAGTCCACCATCATCTCTGTCTGCTGGCTTTCCAAATAAACTCACCATTCCTTGCCCCAACACTTCTTCTCTCAATTTATTGGCCTGTCATGTGGCAAGCAGTATAAGCTTGGATTTGGTAACAGAAATCTGCATACAAAGAGCAATTCTATGCTTTATAAATGGCCATGGTTATGAGTTTTATACCAAATATGAATACATGACTATATAATTCATGTGTAAAGATATAGATTAAGTCTAGAATTACATTTGTATTTAGATATCTAACTCGTTTAGTATTTGCTCTCTTTTCTGAGTAGTTTAGTTGGAAGTCAACAGGGCTGTAGCCCACACTTTATTAAGTTCTTAAAAGTAGCAAATTCTTCCAAAGAAGGTAAATTTTAAATAAAACAAGTGGAAAATAAGCTAAAATAAATGCTAAAATTTAAATTGCATTTCGCATGTTGGTTCACAAAGTGGTCTCCCATGCACAGAGGGCAGGGAGAGACCAAAAGAAGAGGTGACCACTCCAGGTGGTAGGTGGCAAGTTGAATACTCAAGGGAACTTACATATGAGGCTTGTCTTGGGTGCCAAAAGATGAGTGGAACTTCACACCCACCCACAAGAATCTTAAAGTTTATATAGAAGGTTCAGTCATACCCAGGTGGTCTCCAAACCACACTGCTCTCTCAAGGTTTCGTCCTTGAAAACAGCTCCAGTTGTGGGGACAGTGGGCAGAACATACATTCCAAGAAGAGGAAGGGGGTGAGGGGCTTCTGATTGTCCAGGGCCAGCTCGTGGGTCAACCGGTGGTCATGTCCTCTTGATGACCTCCTCTAACATTGCCAAAAAAAACAATGACATTTTAGTCCGCTAAACCAGAGAAACTTCCATTTTTCCTGTCAGTTTGAGGCTTTATATGACAACCTCAAGTCAAAATGGCCCAACTCTTGTACACTCTTCCTCCAGAGTCTTGCATGGGCTGAACTCCAGTGACCTGATTAAAGTTTTCTTAGTCCAGGATGTGCTCGTTTCTAAAGCAAATAGATGTATGAGGTTGATACTACAGCAACCTTGCTTTCTCTGGAGAAAGTTCTAAGAAAGAAAGTTTATCTATGGCAGTATCTGTTCTCTGATGGAGCATAAAGAATGATAGATGTATATGTATAACTGGATCACTTTGCTGTACAGCAGAAACTAACACAACATTGTAAGTCAACTATACTTCAATTGTAAAATAAAAGAATGATAGAAAAACACTCATTTCCAGTTATTCTGTATAAACCCTCTCACAGTTGGTTTTGGGTGCAATCATGTGTTCCTTCAATAGAAGTTTAGTATAGGGGTTTTGTCTCTTATAGACTATGTCCATTTAAGAGCAGAAAATAATTTTATCTGTGTACATTTTTTTTCTCTTTATCCATAATTTAACTACAATTTTCTTGGGGTCAAGGATGGTTCTCTTTGCATCCCTGAAAACATCTTCCACCATGTCTTGTATTTAGGAAGCATTTGATGAATCTGCCCAAATGAATTGAATCATTAGATTCCACCTTTTATAAATCCATTGGCTTAAAGGAATATTTACTAGTCTGTTGGGGAAGACAATGATTGCTCTTGACAGCAGTAGGTAAATTATGAAAAATGAGGAGAATCACCAGAATGAAATACCAAACTATGAGTCAAATATATTTGGGCTCCAACGAAAATGGCCAGGAGAAACTGTCCTGGCTTCATGGGAAACCACTGGGCCTGGATTTCATCTCCTGTCTTGAAAGAGAATCTTCATTTCCACAAACGTGTTTTGGCTGGAGCATGAAGGAGAGTGTCCAAACATTAGGCTCAACAAAACTGCTGGTTGTAAATAATTTTATCCATGTAGTCAAAGAATAATTGTGAAAGATAGAAAATTAAAATGTAGCATGGAAGCTATCTAGAATACAAGCCTTTTGCCTTCAGAAAAGAGCTCAACAAAATTCTTTGGGGAACTGAGACTATGATGTGATTTTTATGTAGCAATAACCCATTTAAACCAGCGTTCCTGGCTCACTTTCAGAAGTTCAAAAGTAATCGTTTCAACACAATCTTACATGGTTAAAGACACATACCACCATATACTAATATTTTTTAATTTTTTTAAAACAGAGAAGCACTAAAACAATTATATAACAAAGATTATTATTCCATTTCTTAACAAACAATTATGATTTAAACTGATGTTAAGTAAGCTTTTATATATAGAATGGGTAAACAACAATGTCTTACTGTATAGCACAGAGAACTATATTCAGTATCCTATGATAAACCATAATGGAAAAGAATATTTTTAAAAAGAATGTATACATATGTATATATGTATAACTGAATCACTTTGATGGACAGCAGTAATTAATAAAACATTGTAAATCAACTACACTTCAATAAAAAACAATAATAATAATTACACTGATGTTAAGTTCTTCCTCTCAGTATAAGTTCCTTGACCATCAAGCACTTGGATCCCCACTTCTCACATAAAATTATCTGATTAATACTTTTTTCTTCCCTGATGCCCATAACCACCAGTACCCACTGACTGATTAAATAAGCATTTGCTCTCGACCACATGATTGATTCTCTAATTTCCTGGAATCCTAGGCAAAAGAATAATTTTTTAAGACTTTTTATTACAGAGAATTTTAGACATACACAAAAGTACACTCAAATCATTTGTGTAGGGTAAGGAGTCTCTGATAAGGAGATTCCCCTTGATTTCACAGTCTTCCTTAATAGATCTGCGAGTCCATCCTTAATCCAGCACCCCATCCTCCTTTGTCTCCAACCTTGCTCTTTGTTACAATTCCAAGGGGCATAGAAACAAATGATGCCCTGCCTCCTCCCAACTCCAATCTGGAATATTTCTTTCTGAACCATTCCTCACCCATCCTCACACACAACTCAATCTCTCTTAATCCCATGAGGAGTTTTAGAAAATGAAAAGCAGCTCCATTTATTCGTTCAATCATTCATTTATCAGCTATTTATGATTATGTGCCAGGAAGTACAATAGATAGTAGGGTTCTACACAGAAGTTGGGCATGATTTCCATCCCCCGTGGAGCTGATAGGCTAATGAGGAAGAATAAAAAGTAGACAATTACAGTAAAGTGTGATAAGTGCTATGGTGGGGACACGAGGCTTATTCTTGAAGTAGGGAGGAGGAGTTTCACCAGACAGGGGGAGGGGTTGGGTGGGCAGGGAGGATCGTTTGGAAGAAGTAACATCTAAGCAAAAATCTAAAGGATGATTAGCAACTAACCAGGCAAAGATACAAGGGGAAAGCATTCAAGGTAGACAGAATAGCACATACAAAGCCCCAGACATATGAGAGCTTAGTACTTTTGGAAAAATCAAAGTTCAATATGGCTAGAGTATAGACTCAGCATGAGGAGGGGGACTGGGAGGAGAAAATAAAGGAATACATGAGGCTGGAAGATCACCAAGGACTAGTTTTTGCAACACCTTTTATTTCAAGCGAAGGGAGTTTGGATTTTATCTTGAGGGTGATGGGTACCACTGATGAATAACAAACACTGTGAAATAACTAGATTTGATTCAGTATTCACTCTTGCCACATGTGAAGATCAGATTGAGCAGGAAAATAGGAGGAGAGAAGAAGAGCAACAGGGAGACTTGTCAGAGGCTGTAGCAGTAATATAGGTGAGAGATGGTGGTGGGTTTCTCTGGGATGGACGGAGTGGAGATGGAGAGAGGTAGGAGGGTTCAAGGAGCACTGTGGGAGGGGAGGACAATGAGATTTACTGAATGGTTGGTTCTGGGAAGAAAAAGAAAAACCATTATGATACTCAGAATCGTTTTTGACCAAGAAGGTTGACGGTGGTGCCATTTGCCAAGATAAAAAGTCCACGTTGAGTCTAAGGTCCCTGGGGTGTGTCAGTGGCTACACTGGGGCTCGGATGAACAAGACCAAATTGGACACACAGAAATCATCATGGAAGTTGATGGTCATTTGCCCTGTTATTTTAATGTGCCCCCTAGTTGGACATTTGCCCCTTTAGCATAGACCACCAACCTGGTGAAGGGAAAAAGGATCTGGGTTAGGAACCTGGAGACATGGGTTCTGTCCAAGTTCTGCCACCCAGAGTTCTGTGGCCCTGAGGAGATCCCTTTCAGTCTCTGAGTTTCATGATCTGCAGAATAATAAGATTGAAATCACCCCCAAGCTCCTTTTCAGTCCCAATATTCTATGGTATGGTTCCAGTTCATCTGTTCCCTGTTTATTAAAGTTTACTCTTTAAAATAAACCATTATTAAGACATTGAACAAGAAACGTCTTAGGCAGTGAAACTCCCCTTTTCTTTAATATCAGAAATACTTTAAAAATCTTTTTGATAGTAAAAAAAAAAGCGTCCTGGGTTGTTATTAAGGCTGTTTGTCTCTGTTATTCTACCAGATATCAGGAGCTTCGCTATTTCGTTTTTCTGGCTGTCTAGTACAGCTATTCATAACAGTCCCTGAAATTTAAATACCCCAATTTTCTTATAAACCAGAAAACATCAATAAGTGCTCAACTTTGAAATTATCCTACTATCTATTTTCTAGCATTATTGTGAGTTATAAAAAAAAAGAAAAGAAATACAGTTTCCAACTTGCTTCATTTCTCCTTCTGGAAGAACTATACACCAGGTCTCATTTCTTGACAGTAATTTCCTTTGTTATTGTGAGCCCCTTGTAGAAAATATATCTGAAATAGCTTTGGAGACTGTTTCCTTTCACTGTGACAAGGCCAGCAGTAGCAACCCAAGTCAACATGGGAGTGAGATCAAGCAAATTCACTCTTGAGTCTCATTTAGACACCAGGTCGGTATATCTGACACCTTCTTTATATTTTCACTGCCCAGTCTCCCTGCCACCTGAATGCAGTGGCACAATGCCTGGCACATGGCAGTAACAAGAACTGCTGTTCCTTAGTCCTTTGTAATGCCCAGCACTGTGCTAGGAGCCTATCATACCCATCTCAGTCAGTTTTCACATCAATCCTGTGAGGTGGGTTTTATTATTATCCCCATTGTACAGATGAGGAGATTAGGGCTCAGAGAGTAACTTGCCCAATGTCCCTTCACAGGTGAAAGGATGCTGAGACTGGGGCTCAACCCCAAGCCATCCAATGTTGGCGTCTGAGCCATAACTGTTAGAGCAGGCAGGTAGCTAGATATGAGCAGAGAAATGGGGGCAGGGGCCAGGGGGCAGGAAATCATGCATCTTGTAAACAATGGGGTTCCTTGGGCAGACAAAGAAAAGCAGGAACCACCAGACTGACAGGAAACCACACATGTGGGGGTGATAGCTGTCCTGGAGACACAGGAAGGTGGGAAAAGGCAGGAATCTCTGGCAATAGGTGCGAAGCTATTTCATTCCGTCCTGAGGAGCTGAGGCCAGCATGGTGTAAGGTGATAGCCTTGAAGAATAAGTGCTCAAAGACGGCATCTTTGTCCTCTCGCAGACTCTGAAGCCTAAACTACACCCAGTCAGCAATCTGAGCATCAGCTTCTCCAAACACACACACATCAATCAATAGGATATCTTGAGAGGGAAGAAACCACTGTTTTCTCTCTTTCATGCGCTATCAAGCTTCTGTGAATGACAGGCTTTTGGTCGCTCCTTAGCTCTTTCTAATAAGTTGAAACCCCAAGGCTGCTGATTTGTGATTATATAAACATATATACTTTTTCAAGATATACATTTTCTCAAGTCTAAATAAATAGCGTATATGCACTTTGTAATTGGCTTTTATCAGGAGTCACTCCTCTTTTAAAAAACAGTCTGGGCTTTGTTGTTCTCCTTCAAAGTCCTTTTTAAAGAAGAAAAAAAATTGTATTAAAGGTACAGTAAGCTTTAGTGTCCTCGATTGTTCTCTTCCAAGAAACCCATTTTAAATGTTTGATTCCCCACCCCACAAATTGTAGAAAGGAACAGAGTGGATATTATTCTTTAAATCTAAGTTTAAACAGCTTAATGAGTGCAGCCAATTGAACTAAATCATAATTGCTAAACAGGATTAAGTTTACAACAGTCTCGTGAAAGTCTTCGAAAAAGCACAACACAAAAATAGACCCAAACAACGGATACGCATTTGTATGTAGCTGCAGTTCCGGGAGTCCTTTCTCTCAAATGCCGGTGTTATGAATCAGTGCGCGTAAAACAGTAACCTTCCTGGTCCCGCGTTCTCACTTGATCCGTATTATTTATGTTCCACACTCTAGTATGTAACTGGCAAACATTTTCAAATAGTAAGGCTCATATGCCACCAGTGGTGATGTAAAATCAGGCTTTCTCCTGCATTTAGGAAATTAGGGCGATCCCACCCCGCTGTACTCATTGGAACGCCCTTTGTACTACACAATTTATCTTCAGACTAATGGATTTTATGCAGGTGATCAAAAGTTGTGGGCTGACTTCTCGACTCAATTAGCTAAATTATTTCTTGCCATTTCAAATCATAGCCTAAGGCTCCACAAGGCAGCAATTGAAAAAAAAGAAGAAAAAAATTGAAAAGTGGGGCCATTCATGCTCAGACATCAGACCTGAAGTAAAGAGAAGCCCAAGCCCTAAGATCCAAAACCAACCTGGTCTTCAGTTGTGTAAGCCCATCCCCCACCCCCCCAAGCCCCGCTATTTCCTTGCACTCACTCTTGGGTTTTTCATCCAGCCCTGAGTTAGAGCGAACACTTTGGGGCAAAGGTTTCTCAACAAGCCTTTATCAGAACACTATTCTGCTAGATGCTCAGGAAAAGGGGGCTCTGTGGTCTCATAAGTTTGGGAAATGTGCATTTCACAAAGCTCAACAGCATATTAAAAGCTCCCAAAGTCCTACAGAAACTTTTAGCTTAGCTGAGTTACCCTCGCTGAGCCCCCGTTTCCCAAAATTAAGAGGCCACAGAATCTCATTTTCAACATAATATTCCGTGGAACCAATGTTCTGCCAGGATTCACTTTGGGAAACCCAAATTTAGAACTCCAAATTGGCTCTCTGCTTACATTTTTTCTAATTTAAGTTGGACAATACATTATAAATAATCCACTGTGCCTTTCTGGAAAGTGCCTTAACCTCCAGGGTTTTGTGGATGTGTGAGTTTTTATGTAAATCGGAATTTCTTTTGGTGCTTAAGCAACTTGATAATTAAGGGTCTGAAGCATGCATTCTCTGTCACCTTCCTCCACAGTGAAAGGTTTTCAGAATGTATCCTGGTGACCTGTTCCCTGTAACTTTTACAAATGCTTCATTTTCCCCAATACTAAACCAAACCTCACTTGACAGTCTCTGCTTGACGAGTATTAAGGCAGCCAAGTGAACTGTTTAATACTCACTCTCAATCTGTTGAATCCAGTTCCAGGGCCTCTGCAGCAAAGACACTTGATTCATTACTAAGCCTCATAGGTCTGATTCCCTCGCTACAGTCAAGTAACATCCTCTGATCATAAGGTCCCCTGTGATCGACCAGCCTCAGTGCCGCACACCCTCACCTCCCCTGATTCAGAAAGCTACAAACATGCCCCCATCATCCCATCAATGGGATTCAGCTAGGACCTAGCGTAACAAAGTCTTAGCTCCAAAATGCTAAGTTTTGCCAGAGCATATGGGGTTATAAAAGCAAATGTGTATTCCACATAATATTGTGTCACAATTATCAGGCACATTTTTTAAAAAGCAACACCCACAGGTCTGAACAACTTCAGTTTTATGCAAATTCTGCAAGCACTAAGACGTGCTTATTTGTCACTTTTTTGTTGTATCAGCACAGCAGCCCAGGGAGGAATCGTGTCTCACTGTGCTTCGCCATTATGAGCGTCTACCTTTGCAAATACTCTCCCCACTTGCTAAAGGAACTTCTGGCGCGGCGCAAGAGTTCTCTGTTCACATCCTTATTTTGTGCTGGCAGAGAGGAGCTTCTGTGAGTACAATGATGCAACTCAATGCTCCTTGGGAATTCAATATGCTGTACCATGGATGCCCAACCCCACACGCTTTTTATAATCATAGCCATCATCTTTTTATTATGTCTTGGACTTGAGGAGGCCTGAAAGCAGATGTAACTCATGATGACCTGACTTCAATGGGAGAATGAACCAGGTGGCTAATTGTCTCTAAAACAAATACACTGATAATTAGCAGGAGAGCACAATGCAACAGAAGCCTAACCACCAACCTTTATTTAAGTTAAGCAAATGGGTCAGCAAATGATGCAGCTGCACCGCACTTTGACAAGTTAATAAGAGAGCCATACTTCATCCCGGCAGCCGCACTAGCCAAAGCATGCCCTAAGGACTTGGTATCAACAATGCTGAAACTGTAAACTTGGGAAATTGTCAACGCTCACAACGAAAACCCCCTGTCTGAGTACTTTGTGGAGCCAGGGTTTAAGGTGCTAGATTTTCTCACCTACGGAATGCTGGGGTCAAAGCCGAGACAATAGGAAGATGTTGAGATCTCACCCCTACACACTGGAAGTGCTAATAATTGCGGCTCTCTCTGAGGGTTGATTTAACGACAGCATCGTTGCAGATTTCATTTTTCTAGGTTGTAGATTACTCTGCTTGGATTGACTGACACCTAGATCAGGGTTCAGCACGTTATTTCTGTAAAGGGCCAAAGAGTAAATACTATAAGTTTTGCAGGCCTTATGGTCTCAGTTGAAATTACTTGGTTCTGCCATTTTAGCATTAAGCAGCCTTAGATAAGTCATAAATAAATTAGTCTAGCTGTATTCCAATAAAACTTTATTTATGGACACAAATTAAATTCTATATACTTTTCACTTCAAGAACTATTCTTCTTGTTTTGATTTTTTTCAAGTATTTACAAATATAGGAAAAATTCTTGGTTTATGGACCATACAAAAACAGGCTGGGGACTTCCCTGGTGGTCCAGTGGTTAAGACTTTGCCTTCCAATGCAGGGGGTGTGGGTTCGATTCCTGGTTGGGGAGCCAAGATCCCACATGTCTCGCAGCCAAAAACCAAAACATAAAACAGAAGAAATATTGTAACAAATTCAATAAAGACTTTAAAAATGGTCAACATCAATCTCCAAAATATACAAGCAGCTCAATATCAAAAAAACAAACAATCCAATCCAAAAATGGGCAGAAGACCTAAATAGACATTTCTCCAAGGAAGATCTACAGATTGCCAGCAAACACATGAAAGGATGCTCAACATCACTAATCATTAGAGAAATGCAAATCAAAACTACAATGAGGTATCACCTCACACCAGTCAGAATGGCCATCATCAAACAATCTGCAAACAATAAATGCTGGAGAGGGTGTGGAGAAAAGGGAACCCTCTTGCACTGTTGGTGGGAATGTAAATTGATACAGCCACTATGGAGAACAGTATGGAGGTTCCTTAAAAAACTACAAATAGAACTACCATATGACCCAGCAATCCCACTACTGGGCATATACCCTGAGAAAACCGTAATTCAAAAAGTGTCTTGTACCACAATATTCATTGCAGCTCTATTTACAATAGCAGGACATGGAAGCAACCTAACTGTCCATTGACAGATGAATGGATAAAGTTGTGGCACATATATACAATGGAATATTACTCAGCCATAAAAAGAAATGAAATTGAGTTGTCATGAGGTAGATGAACCTAGAGTCTGTCATACAGAGTGAAGTAAGTCAGAAAGAGAAAAACAAAAACCGTATGCTAACACATATATATGGAATCTAAAAAAAAAATGGTTCTGAAGAAACTAGGGGCAGGACAGGAATAAAGACAAAGACGTAGAGAATGGACTTGAGGACACAGGGAGGGGAAAGGGTAAGATGGGATGAAGTGAGAGAGTGGCATTGACATATATACACTACCAAATGTAAAGTAGATAGCTAGTGGGAAGCAGCCCCATAGCACAGGAAGATCAGCTCTGTGCTTTGTGACCACCTAGAGGGGTGGGATAGGGAGGGTGGGAGGGAGACGCAGGAGGGAGGGGTTATGGGGATATATGTGTACGTATAGCTGATTCACTTTGTTATACAGCAGAAACTAACACAACAATGTAAAGCAATTATACTCCAATAAAGATGCTAAAAAAAAAATGGTCCACATTTTTAAAATCTTAAAAAAAAAAAAAAAAGAAGAAAAACAGGCTGGATTTGACCCATGGGTTAACCCCTGGGTTGGTTGACCCCTGGCTTAGATTAATTAATTGAACTGCAGTTAAGATTTCAGGGATAACATGGGGGTTTACTCTGTGGCTTCCTGTGTATCTCTTTTTTCACTGTACAGGGGAATTCAGTTCTTGAGGGGGCTAGAATCAAGGCCAGGGGATAGGGATATTCAAATTACTTGATCCAATAAATACACATTGATTACCTGCTGCACAAGTCACAGGTCCTGAAGGGCATAGACCCTGAAGGAGGCTATAATTCAGAGTTCTAGTTGGACAGGGATCAGCCTCAAGTCTCAGGCAAAGAGATGCTTCCCTGGATGACTTGTCAATAGGTAATAAAATACACAGATTCTTTAACCCACATACCTCATTTCTGGGAATTTACCCTAAAGAAATAATTTAAATGACATGCACATAAAAAAAGAATGTCTATATGTGTATAACTGAGTCACTTTGCTGTACAGCAGAAGCACAACATTGTAAATCAACTATACTTCAATTTTTAAAAAAAGGAAAAATTGAAATGTATAGAAAAATCAGTATGTTGTGTAACAGGAACAAATATAGTGCTGTAGGTCAAAAATAAACATTTAAAAAGAAAACAAATAAAAAATTTTAAAAAATAGAATTACACGCAAAAATTGGAGAACAGCATCAAGGATACTTGTTGCAGTATTGTTTACAAAAAAAGAAAAAAAGGGAGGCAAGCTAAATGTCAAACAGCAGGAACTTAGTTAAACAATTCATTGTTAATATTCTATACAATGAATTATTATGTAGCTATTAAAAGCGTGGTATGTCAAGTGTAAAATAGATAGCTGGTGGGAAGCAGCCGCATAGCACAGGGAGATCAGCTCGGTGCTCTGTGACCACCTAGAGGGGTGGGATAGGGAAGCTGGGAGGGAGATGCAAGAGGGAGGAGAAATGGGGATATATGTATATGTATAGCTTATTCACTTTGTTATACAGCAGAAGCTAACACACAATTGTGAAGCAATTATACTCCAATAAAGATGTTTTAAAAAAAAAGAGGTGTGGTATGTAAGAACCTGTATTGGCATGGGAGATTTTCCAACTAGAGATGGGAGGCTAGCATATAACAAAACAATAAGACAAAATGGTCTAATTTTTGTTTTTAGACTTGCAGAAAATATCTCAGAGCATATAAACAAGAAGTGGTGTTATTGTCCATCTCTGGAGGGTGGGTTTATGACTGGTTCTTAATTTTTTCTTCCTCTGCATTTTATTTTCAAAATATTTTAAATTAATTCATTCAATGCATATTTAGTCAGCACTAAGTTTTAGGCCCTGGTTTTCTACAGTGGCAATTTTATATTTTGTAATTAAAAAAATAATAAATTTTTTCAAGAACTGGCAGTCCTCAAAAGTGAGTGTAAGAATGCCTACAAGCAGTTGGGATGAACCACATGGGAACCCACACCACAGAAGAGCCACTGGGGAAGCTGAGGACCAGAGAGAATGAAGCAGAGGGGGCTGAGAGGGTCTCTGATGTACCTAAAGCTACATGGGTAGCACTTGTTATCAATACTGCATGTAACTCTGTCACTCCTACCGTTTTTCAAAAGCAACCCTTGTAAGTATCTCCCAAACTTATCAAGGGGCCAGTGGGTGAGATGCTAAGACATGGCAGAGATCTAGCCTAATAACACACAGGCCTGGAATGTCCCTTTCTTCTGAGAGAGAGAAAGATTAGGGGAGTCTATTGATTCAACTTGGGACTCTTCCTGGAAAAAAAACTAGTGACTTAACAGAGTATCCTCATCATAGTAGAGTCTAGACTGCCCTGGATTGTTTGGGCTGATTTCGACATTTTGTATCAAGCAGAGTGTGTTTTAAAACGTATACAGCAAAGTACCAGAATGGTGTTGATGGAGAAGTAGAAAAGTAAACATGTCCATGCTTTTCTACAGACTTCTCTGATTTGTTGGGCTTACTGAGGTATGTGATCTTCCCAAGTGCAGAGCCCGAATATTTGTTCTTCTGACATTGGAGTATGTCCTTTTCTACTGCATTTGAGCTTACACCTGCTGTGTGGTTCAGAAACCCCCTGAAATAAGAAGCATTTACAGGGTTATTGGAAGATGTGGGCCTACAGTCTTATCCTGTGTATCCTGCATACCCCATATTTATTTAAACTATGAGATTTTTATTATGATAACATAGGAACAATAACAATTGAACCTGAATACCAGAATGTATTGCTCTCAGTGAGTTCTTGTGTGAATTCCGACAGCTGGACGTAGCTTCAGCTACACTGATGCCTTACTGAAAGCATTTTTACAGAAGACAGAAAGATGGTCTTTCCATGGAAAGGAAACCTTAATGGTCCCAGGAACCTGGGCAACTTCTTAGTAGAACTGACACTGCATCTCCCACTTTACCTCCACTGATCCCTCCCCCTACATACTTACAGAGGGTCTATTTCATTCCCTGCATCTCTCTCTTCCCTTTGACATTGGCTAATTCTCTTCCACCTTCCTAAAATAATAGTTCTGGTGCGTGGCTGGCTGACGACCCAACACACAATCAAAACCATGCTGGCCAGATATGTGTAACTGCTTCTCAGCCATTGATGATCCATCTGTCACTTTCCGTACATTGGTTTGGAAAAAGCTTTCATGAGCAGAGACAGTCTACCGAGCACGCTTGCATATACACATCACACACACACACACACGCACACGCACATGCACACGCACACACACACTCACTTGTATGGAGGTTATATGTGTGTGTACGGATCTAGAACATAAGCCAATATTTTTTAACAATAGTTTTACCTCCATTTATACAATAGTTTTTTTTTTTTTAATTTCAAAATAAGGTATCCCTTCCCCCCAAAGGAAAGAAACTGGAATGTTCGTTTCATTGCTGCCATTTTTCAAAAGATCTTTATCTCTACTTTCAGACTGAACCAGGTCGGGGCACAAATATTTGCATCAGCTCTTTTGCTTCTCATACACCAAAAGGAACAACAATGGTATAAACAAAAGAGAAACCTAGAAACAGTTGCTTTAGTCTTTAATATTACCCTTAATTTTCCTATTAATGTATGAAAATTCTCCAGAAACTGGTCATGAGCTTGCTATTTTTATTTTGCTATTTTTATTTTTATCAAAAATAATAGTGGTTTTTATTGGGTACATCTTTTCTGGAGAACGATAAGAACTTTATGCAAATCATCTTTTTATCCTCACACCATCTTTGAGGGATAGCCAAAGGGTAGATCATTTTATCCCAATTGAAAAGATAAAAAGAAATTGGTAGAGATGTCAGCACAGGGAGGATTACTGGCCTTGAATTTGATTTGAGGTTTTACTCTTTCCCTCATCCAACCAATTCTCTCTCCAGCCATTGCCCACAGAGTGATGCTTTTATGTATGTATATTAGGTGATTTCATTTCCTGCTTGTACAGGGGGGCTACATTGTGCCTGAGCTGTCTCTGGAGCCCTATCTCATGCCTCCTTCATTCACTTTGCTCCAGTGTCACTGGCTACCTAGGGTGGGATACCTCAGAATCATCTCCAGGGACACGAATTCCTGGGAGAGCCATTTATTAGAAAGTGTTCCAGGAAAAGCCAGTAGGAGAGTGACAGAGGGGACAGAAAAAGAAGAGAACCAAGCGAGAGTGAGAAAACAAGCAAAGTCCCAATTAGCACAACTTTGGCCCACTTTTGCAGGGGAGGTCTGGGAGGTGCCCCCGTCGGGGCAAGGGAGCTGGGGAATTGATACGCCTGTTTTCATCAGTATTGGTAAAGGGCTGCCCCAGAGAATTCCATTCCCAGAACTTGTAGCTCTTGGGACTTGCAGGCAAAGTGAATTCTGACAGCCTGAAGGCAGCTTCCCAATAGAGAGGCACCTACTGCTACTGGGAGGGAAAGCAAACCAGAGGCTGATGAATCTAAATAGATACAGACAGAGTGGTGACAGCACCTGTGACACTGGGTTTCTGTTCCTAAAACACTCCCTGAAAGCATCTTGAGACCTCATCAAGGTCTGCCCCACTCTGGACCTCTCTGCCCCTGGTCCTTTGCACAGGTGTCTTCTTTACCTCAAGAGAGTCTTGGCTTCATTTTTACCTCCTTCAGTCTCTTGTAAGTGGAGGTGGAGCTGTACCTGTTTAAAAGAAGCTCTCCAATGCCCGGTTTTATCTTTCTCAGCACTTAACACTGTCAGTCATGGTTTGCTGGTTTCCTATCTGTCACCCCAGTAAAGAGTAAGCTCCGTGAGGGCAGGGATTTTTTATGTCTTGCTCTCCACTGTGTCCTGAGCACTTAGCCCAGCTTCTAATATACCCAGGAGGCACTCACTCAACCACTGTTTCTTGAAGAAGTGAATACTTGAACCATATTTTACCTTTCACACAGTAATTTCAAGTATTCCGCTATGGGTTGCCATTCATTTTAAGATACCTAAAAACAAACTCAGAAGAATAGACAATATTTCCATGGTATTAAAAGCATAAACTCCACAATAATATATTAACAAACAAAGCCAAAAATACTTCAAGTATAATCAAATCAAAACAAAACAAAAAGTTAAATATGAAAGTTTCTCTCTACATTGAGTGGAAAAATCAACAAATGGTAGAAATGAGAAAACTAAAAAAGGATTGGGGGGGGGGAGCTTCTATTTTAATAAACCAGATTGTTTCTAAATTGGGTACGGGAGCTTCTTTTACACATAATGTTTATTTTTATACTACTCTCCTCCCTAAAAATAAGGTGTTTACCATGTGAGCTGAGCATACTCAAGTTTTCTGTGGCACATGGATGCAAATGTGGCTTCAATTCTTTCCCTCCTACATCTAAGGGGAGTTTGTTGCTCCTCCCACCAAGAAGCATTGTCTATTTCCCTTTCTCTGGAATCTGGGCTTGCTTTTGCCAGTAGAATGAGGCCAAAGTGATAATGATCCAGTTCAGACTCTAGGGCTCAAGAGACCTTCCATGCTTCCACTCTGTTGGAACCTTGCCACTGCCACGTGGACAAGTCCAGACTGACTTACAAGAAGGATCAGAGACCACATGGAGCCAAGCTGATTCATCGCAGCCATGGCCATCTTAGAGTAGCCAGCCCCAGCCAAGCCTCCAGCTGACCACGGAGACATGAGGAAGCCCGGCCAAGATGGGCCAAGTCCAGCCCAGATCAGTGGATCAACCCAACAGATGCACTGGCTTGTTAGGAATAGTCAACCATTGTTCTTTTTAGCCATTAAGTTTTGCGGGGGTGGGGGGGGCGTTTTTCCTCTACAACAGCTAACTGAAACACTTCCCCAATCATTATGCTAGAGAACCAGGTGAACCCGAATCTTACAACAGCTTTGGCAGACCTCTCTCTGGTTGTTATTGCTGGGGGGGTGATTTTCAAGGCAGTTTAAGAAAAGAAGCTACCCAGGGTCTTACTGTAGAGCACAGGGAACCATATTCAACCTCTTGTAATAACATATAATGGAAAAGAATCTGAAAAAGAATATATATATAGGTATAACTGAATCACTTTGCTGTACACCTGAAACTGACAAAACATTCTAAATCAACTATATTTCAATTTTTAAAAATTTTAAAAAGAAATCATCTCAACTGTACCATTTTTCTAGATGCCACATATAAGCAATATTATACGATACTTGTTTTTCTCTTTCTGACTTACTTCACTCTGTATGACAGTCTCTAGGTCTATCCACATCTCTGCAGATGGCACTATTTCATTCCTTTTTATGGCTGAGTAATATTCCATTGTATATATGTACCACATCTTTATCCATTCCTCTGTTGATGGACTTATTTGCAAAGCAGAAATAGACACACAGATGTAGAGAACAAACTTATGGATACCAAGGGGGAAGGGGGGATGAATTTGGAGGTTGGGATTGACAGATATACACTACTATGTATAAAATTGATAACTGATGAGAACCTGCTGTATAGCACAGGGAACTCTACTCAATGCTCTGTGGTGACTTAAATGGGAAGGAAATCTAAAAAAGAGGGGATATATGTTTACATATAACTGATTCACGTTGCTGTACAGCAGAAACTAACACAACATTGTAGAGCAACTGTAATGTCAATAAAAATTTTTTTTAAAAGAAGCCATGGAGAAAATGGCAGCCTCCAGGGGAGCTCACGCCAAGGAATATTCTCTGGAGCTTCTGCCACTAGAGTCTTTGTCCCCACAGTGAGCCACAGCCACACCCGCCTCTCCAGAACGCCCTCCAAGACCCGCAGCCGTGTGACTGACAGGGTCTTGGTGCTCCGGCAGATTGTCAGGCCAGAGCCTCTGAGGTGGGAGAGCCAAGTACAGGACATTAGATTACCAGAGACCTCCCAGCCCCACATAATATCAATCAGTGAGAGCTCTCCCAGAGATCTCCATCTCAACACTAAGACCCAGTTCCACTCAACGACCAGCAAGCTCCAGTGCTGGACACACCATGCCAAACAACTAGCAAGACAGGAACACAACCCCACCCATTAGCAGAGAGGCTGCCTAAAATCATAATAAGTTCATAGAAACCACAAAACACACCACTCGACACAGTCCTGACCAACAGAAAGACAAGATCCAGCCTCATCCACCAGAACACAGGCACAAGTCCCATCCACCAGGAAGCCTACACAACCCACTGAACCAAATTTACACACTGGGAGCAGACACCAAAAACAACGAGAACTACAAACATGCAGCCTGAAAAAAGGAGAGCTCAAACACAGTACATTAAGCAAAATGAGAAGACAGAGAAATACACAGCAGATGAAGGAGCAAAGTAAAAACCCACCAGACCAAACAAATGAAGAGGAAATAGGCAATCTACCTGAAAAGCAATTCAGAGTAATGATAGTAAAGATGATCAAAATCGTGGAAATAGCATGGAAAAAATACAAGAAATGTTCAACAAGGACCTAGAAGAACAAAAGAGCAAACAAACAATGAGGAACAACACAATAAATGAAATGAAAAATGCTCTAGAAGGAATCAATAAAAGAATAACTGAGGCAGAAGAACAGATAAGTGAACTGGAAGATAAAATAGTGGAAATAACTACTGCAGAGCAGAATAAAGAAAAAAGAATGAAAAGAATTGAAGACAGTCTCAGAGACCTCTGGGACAACATTAAATGCACCAACATTCGAATTATAGGGGTCCCAGAAGAAGAAGATAAAAAGAAAGGGACTGAGAAAATATTGGAAGAGATTATAGTTGAAAACTTCCCTAATATGGGAAAGGAAATAGTCAATCAAGTCCAGGAAGTGCAGAGAGTCCCATGCAGGATAAATCCTAGGAGAAACACACCAAGACACATATTAATCAAACTATCAAAAATTAAATACAAAGAAAAAATGTTACAAGCAGCAAAGGAAAAGCAACAAATAACATACAAGGGAATCTCCATGAGGTTAACAGCTAATCTTTCAGTAGAAACTCTGCAAGCCAGAAGGGAGTGGCAGGACATATTTAAGGTGATGGAAGGAAAAAACCTACAACCAAGATTACTCTGCCTAGCAAGGATCTCATTCAGATTTGACAGAGAAATTAAAACCTTTACAGACAAGTAAAAGCTAAGAGAATTCAGCAACATCAAACCAGCTTTACAACAAATGGTAAAGGAACTTCTCTAGGCAGGAAACACAAGAGAAGAAAAAGACTTACAATAACAAACCAAAAACAATTCAGAAAATGGTAATAGGAACATACATATTGATAATTACCTTAAAAGTAAATGGATTAAATACTCCAACCAAAAGACATAGACTGGCTGAATGGATACAAAAACAAGACCCATATATAAGATGTCTACAAGAGACCCACTTCAGGCCTAGGGACACATACAGACTGAAAGTGAGGGGATGGAAAAAGATATTCCATGCAAATGGAAATCAAAAGAAAGCTGGAGTAGCAATTCCCATATTGGACAAGATCGACTTTAAAATAGACTATTACAAGAGACAAAAAAGGACACTACATAATGATCAATGGATCAATCCAAGAATATATAACAATTCGAAATATTTATGCACCCAACATAGGAGCACCTCAATACATAAGGCAAATGTTAACAGCCATAAAAGGGGAAATCGACAGTAACACATTCATAGTATGGTATTTTAACACCCCACTTTCACCAATGGACAGATCAACCAAAATGAAAATAAATAAGGAAACACAAGCTTTAAATGACACATTAAACAAAATGGACTTGATTGATATTTATAGTCTATTACATCCAAAAACAACAGAATACACTTTCTTCTCAAGTGCTTATGGAACATTCTCCAGGATAGATCATATCTTGAGTCACAATTCAAGCACTGGTAAACTTAATAATATTGAAATCGTATCAAATGTCATTTCCAAACACAAGGCTATGAGACTAGATATCAATTACATTAAGAAAAAAATACAAACACATGGAGGCTAAACAATATGCTACTAAGTAACCAAGAGATCACTGAAGAAATCAAAGAGGAAATCAAAAAATACCTAAAAACAAATGGCAACGAAAACACGATGACCCAAAACCTATGAGATGCAGCAATAGCATTTCTAAGAAGGAAGTTTATAGCACTACAATCCTACCTCGAGAAACAAGAAAAGTCTCCAATAAACAACTTAACCTTACACCTATGGAAATTAGAGAAAGAAGAACAAAAAAATCCCCAAAGTGAGCAGAAGGAAGGAAATCATAAAGATCAGATGAGAAATTAAAAAAAAAAATGAAGGAAACAATAGCAAAATCAATAAAACTAACAGCTGGTTCCTTGAGAAGATAAAGTTGATAAACCATTAGCCAGACCATTAAGAAAAAAAGGGAGAAGACTCAGATAAATAGAATTAGAAATGAAAAAGAAGTAACAACTGAAACTGCAGAAATACAAAGGATCATGAGAAATTACTACAAGCAACTCTATGCCTATAAAATGGACCGCCTGGAAGAAATGGACAAATTCTTAGAAAAGCACAACCTTCTGAGATGGAACCAGGAAGAAATAGAAAAAATAAACAGACCAATCACATGCACTGATATTGAAACTGTGATTAAAAATCTTCCAACAAACAAAAAGTCCTGGACCAGATGGCTTCACAGGCGAATTCTATCAAACATGTAGAGAAGAGCTAACATCTATCCTTCTCAAACTCTTCCATAATATAGCAGAGGGAGGAAAACTCCCAAATTCATTCTATGAGGCCACCATCACCCTGATACCAAAACCAGACAAAGATGTCACAAAAAGAAAACTACAGGGCAATATCACTGATGAACATAGATGCAAAATTCCTCAATAAAATACTAGCAAGCAGAATCCAACAGCACATTAAAGGGATCATACACCATGATGAAGTGGGGTTTATCCCAGGAATGAAAGGATTCTTAAATATATGCAAATCAATCATTGTGATACACCATATTAACAAACTGAAGGATAAAAAGCATATGATCATCTCAATAGGTGCAGAAAAAGCTTTCAAAAAATTCAACTCCCATTTATGATAAAACTCCTCCAGAAAGTAGGCATAAAGGGAACTTACCTCAACATAATAAAGGCCATAAATGACAAACCCACAGCCAACATCGTCCTCAATGGTGAAAAACTGAAACCATTTCCTCTAAGATCAGGAACAAGAAAAGGTTGTCCACTCTCACCACTATTATTCAACATAGTCTTGGAAGTTTTAGCCGCAGCAATCAGAGACAAAAAAGAATTCAAATCAGAAAAGAAGAAGTAAAGCTATCACTGTTTGTAGGTGACATGATACTAAACATAGAGAATCCTAAAGAGGCTACCAGAAAACTACCAGAGCTAATCAATGAATTTGGTAAAGTAGCAGGATACAAAATTAATGCACACAAATCTCTTGCATTCCTACACACTAATGATGGAAAATCTGAAAGCAAAATTAAGGAAACACTACCATTTACCATTGCAACAAAAATAATAAAATACCTAGGAATAAACCTACCTAAGGAGACAAAAGACCTGTATGCAGAAAATTATAAGACACTGATGAAAGAAATTAAAGATGATACAAACAGATGGAGAGATATACCACGTTCTTGGATTGGAAGAATCAACAGTGTGAAAATGACTATACTACCCAAAGCAATCTACAGATTCAACGCAATCCCTATCAAACTACCAATGGCATTTTTCACAGAACTAGAACAAAAAACCTCACAATTTGTATGGAAACACAAAAGACCCCGAATAGCCAAAGCAATCTTGAGGAAGAAAACAGAGCTGGAGGAATCAGGCTCCCTGACTTCAGACTATATTACAAAGTTACAGTAATCAAGACAGTATGGTAATGGCACAAAAACAGAAATATAGATCAATGGAACAGAATAGAAAGCCCAGAGATAAACCCACGCACATATGGTCACCTTATTTTTGATAAAGGAGGCAAGAATATACAATGGAGAAAGGACAGCCTCTTCAATAAGTGGTTCTGGGAAAACTGGACAGCTACATGGAAAAGAATGAAATTAGAACACTTCCTAACACCATACACAAAAAGAAACTCAAAGTGGATTAAAGTCCTAAATGTAAGGCCAGATAATATAAAACTCTTAGAGAAAAACATAGGCATAACACTCTATGACATATATTACAGCAAGATCCTTTTTGACCCACCTCCTAGAGAAATGGAAATAAAAACAAAAATAAACAAATGGGACCTAATGAAACTTAAAAGCTTTTGCACAGCAAAGGAAACCATAAACAAGACCAAAAGACAACCCTCAGAATGGGAGAAAATATTTGCAAACGAAGCAACTGACAGGATTAATCTCCCAAATATACAAGCAGCTCATGCAGCTCGATATCAAAAAAACAAACAACCTAATCCAAAAATGGGCAGAAGACCTAAATAGACATTTCTCCAAGGAAGATCTACAGATTGCCAACAAACCCATGAAACGATGCTCAACATCACTAATCATTAGAGAAATGCAAATCAAAACTACAATGAGGTATCACCTCACACCAGTCAGAATGGCCATCATCAAAAATATCTACAAACAATAAATGCTGGAGAGGGTGTGGAGAAAAGGGGACCCTCTTCTACTGTTGGTTGGAATGTAAATTGATACAGCCACTATGGAGAACAGTATGGAGGTTCCTTAAAAAACTAAAAATAGAACTACCATATGACCCAGTAATCCCATTACTGGGCATATACCCTGAGAAAACCATAATTCAAAAAGAGTCATGTAGCACAATGTTCATTGTATTATTAACAAAAATACTATATGCTAACACATATATATGGAATGTAAAAAAAAAAAAAGTTTCTGAAGAACCTAGGGGCAGGACAGAAATAAAGACACAGACATAGAGAATGGACTTGAGGACATGGAGAGGGGGAAGGGTAAGCTGGGACGAAGTGAGAGAGTGGTATGGACATATGTACACTACCAAATGTAAAATAGATAGGTAATGGGAAACGGCCACATAGCACAGGGAGATCAGCTCGGTGCTTTGTGACCACCTAGAGGGGTGGGATAGGGAGGGTGAGAGGGAGACGCAAGAGGGAGGGGATATGGAGATATTTGTATACATATGGCTCATTCACTTTGTTATACAGCAGAAACTAACACAACAATGTAAAGCTATTATACTCCAATAAAGATATTTTAAAAAAAAAAGCCATCTCAGAATTATTTAGTGTGAGTGATTAACAGAAAAAACAACCTCAACAGGTAAGATCTGTCAGAACAATAGCTCCTTCAAACCTCCAATAGTCTATTGAGGCTTAAAGAGTTACAGTTTACTTTGGCAGAAAGACAAAAAACACACATGCCAAAAAAAATAAAATAAAGAATCCCATCGAGTTCTACTCCCTATTATACCAATCAACCATGTTCACTAAGACTTACGAACTTTGTTCTTAATTTATAATTAGCTGTGACAATGGTTAGCACAGGATTAAGTGAATCGCCGTTCACTTCATTTTTTTGAAGTGGTAGGTGGGGTTTTGTTTTCGTCGCTGTTAGCAGGTCATCTGCCATTTTATTGTCCTATACAGCGATAAAATCTAGGCACCTGCAAACCAAAAAGAAATAAGAGAAATCGGCGGGTGGGGGAGGGAAGCTTTGTTCAGTGTAACTGCTCACTGGCCTACATGAAAAAGAATAACGAATTAACTAACAACCTGCCACAAATTGAAGTGTCCATGGAGGTGTAGACCTTTAAAGCATATTTCAGTTGCCACAGTTACCATTTTGCCAAATGAAGCAATGGAATTATCCAATGAAATGTTGGCTGCGTTTCTCATGAGGGTTCAATACATTGTTTTGATATTGATAGCCCTTCCCTTCACATTTGCTGTGATGGTTTCCATTCTAATTGTGCATTGTTTTAGGTGATGGTTCTTTTTCAGATGTATCTGTACTATGTCAAAAGCTGAGATTTTTTAATCATCCTTTTATTTTGTTTCTTTTGTTTTGTCGTCTCCTTCCAAATATGTATACCTATAGTGTACTGTTTATTGATTTATAATTAAATAAAGAATAGTTTTATTACTTCTCAAGGTGTTTTGGAAATTCAGTTTACCTCCTTATGGAATAGAGAAACTTCTGTTTTACTTACCAAATTTTGGAGTAGTGGCATCTGTGATTTGTTAATGTACCTTGTAAACCTTAATTTGGCCAATGTAAACCTTCAAGAATCCTTTACCTATGGAGTTGAAATAATAGCAGGCCCTCAAATGACTCTTTGCCTTTGCCTTCTATAGTAGACATTTTTTTTCCCCCAGCAATCTCTAGAACCCATTTCCCCCCTCTTCCTTACTAACTTCATCCTGAATTTTTGAGACCTGCGGTTTGGGTGGGATTGACCCCACTTCCAGTTCTGTTCAGTCATGTGTTTGTCTAAGCTAATCAGTTAATCCCATTTACTGAGTATTTTCTTAGGCCTATCAATGTATCCCACTGACCCAGCCACATTAGTTAGCTCAGGGATGGGAACTTGACCCAAGGCAGGCCAATGAGAGCTGGAACATATGAGCCAATCAGGGCCAGGAGATTCCAGGATTTGTTCATGCTTTTGTGAGCCAAGGAGAGCCCACTTCAGACCACTAGGGGAGCCTAGCTCAGGATGGAAACAATCTTGAAGAAGATGTGCTAAGAAAGGGAGAAAAAACCCACAAAAACAGAAACAAAAATTGGGTCACAGACATTGTTTGAGCCCAGAATAAAGCTTCATCTGAACCATTCCTTCTCGATTGATCAATTCAAGGAGCCAGTAAATGTTATTTTTTTCTTTAAGCCAGTTTGAGGTTTTTTGGGGTTATTTTTTTTTGACATAGACTGTTCTAATCAAAAAATTAAAATTTGAAACAGAACTATCTAAAGATAAAATGACAAACCTTGGAAATTAATGAGTTTCTACTGAAGAATATCCAGGAAGGATTGGGATACCAGGGAAGAAATTCAAGCATCAGAGGGGTGGTTTTGTTTTAAGATTACTGTCAACACTTTGGGTCCTGAGTAGTGGATCAAAATGTATGAGGGTCAGATCAATGCTAAACCCACAGCCCATCTCACCCAGGTGGATAATCAAGTCATGGAAAAGACAAGTGGAGAGAGTAAACTCAAGTCAAACACTCAGACACCCTTGAAATAAGTGATGTACCAAATAATTACCCTGGATTCCCTCTTTTTTCACTATGGGAATCTTAGTCTGAAGGAGCCACCCAGGAAAATAGAAACCTCGCTGGACATTAAACTGAGAAGCCAAACAGGGACAGGATGGCAGCACAGAGATGGCAGCTGCAGGAAACTGGGGCTCCCCTAGGCTGGAGGTTCAGAGCAGGGAGATAATGTTATCAAAGCCCAGGGGGAGGAGAGAGGCCAGAGCTACAGAGGGCCTGTCCACTGGGAGCAGGCACAGCAGAGGATGATCAGCTACTACCAGTGATGCTGCGTGAGTCAGACAGAGAGGAGGAGAAATAGCCCAGCTTCTCCCTCCCCTCCACACACTCACCTCCCGCTACCAACACAGCCAAAGACCCTTAATCATGGACCCCAGGAACCACAGCCTGCAATTATCAGCTCCTCTGTGATGCAGAGCAGACCTGGAAAAGGGCAAGGAATAGATCTGATCCGAGGACCAGCTCAGAATCTAATCCACATGGGGCAGTGATCTCCTGCTTTCTTGAAGCACATCTACCTCACTTATCGCAGACTGATGAGGGATAAAATCATAGGATGTTCTTTGTCTCCATCCACAGTCATAATGAAGCCAACACTTGAGACAGTTTGTAAAATTCCCAAGATATTTGTTAAACTCCATATTATTTACTCAATCAGAGCTAGATGATTTACAGTAGATGTGACCCTTACCCCTCATCTTCCTGCCCAGAGCCTTCGTCTTTGACAGTTTCTCCATCTCACCAAACAACAGCCCCATCCTAAAAGTTAGATAGGCCAAAAACCTTGACTTCTTTCTATCTCTCTCACCCCAGATCACATCTGTCAGCACAGCCTAACAGCCCTACCTTCAAAATATACCCAGAAGCTGAATACACCTCCCTTTGTGGTGTTACCACTCTCATCGCGGTCAACATCATCTCTCCCTGTATTACTGCAATCACCTCGTAACATATCTCTCTGCCTCTGTTCTTGTTCTGCCTCACCCTACACCACGGAGTAGCCAGGGTGATCCTTTTAAAATGTAAGTTTGTTCCTGTCATACCTCTGCTCAAACCTCCGACGGCTCCCATCTCCTCCTCTGTGTCATAAGTTCAAGCAGATCCTTCAGGAACAAGGCCACTTCAAGTCGAGCAAATTCAGCTTAGATTGTGACCCCGCTGTCATTAAAAATGTGAGATCAGGCTACGGTTTTGTGGCTTTTTAAAAAAACAACAGTTCTAACTAATTGTCCCTGCCATGGCTACTATTCCAAGTTCAAAGCACTTGTCCTGACACAGAGTAAATAGTTGTTGCAAGGTGTAAATGTTGAGTGGACGGGTGGCTGAATATATTTAAAAAATATAAGAGATGACTCTAAAGCCGACAAAGACGTCTGATCCGAACAATAGAACACAAGTTCTTTGGTCAGATTATTTAGATGGACTTTGAAAGCAATTCATCCAAACTATGATCTAAGCTATTTATATAAAGTAAACTATGTTATATAACATATTTTTGCAAATCTGCAACCTTTAGAGCTTAGATAAAAATGGTTGAAAAGGATAATAATTAACCCATACAACATAGATCTTTCCAAACCAGAAGTGTGAAACCTTCTGCCCAGCACCAAACTCTATGACTTAACCAAGCTACTTGAGCAAAGGTGATTGTTGAATGAATGAGCCAGTCAAACTTCTTTCCATGAATGAGTAAACTGAGGCCCAAATGGTTCACTGAATCAATGTTTTGAGACATAATTATTGCACGTCCATTATAGGTCAGTTACCAGATACAACATGAATAATTCCAACATGAACAAAGCAGAAATAGATGCTGGACTCATAGGATGCTAGGAGAGACCACCTCTGAAGAAGCAACTATAAGGATAAGATTACTACAAGTACAGAGACAGAGGGTGCTGTGGGAAATGTAACAGAGGGAACAAATGAAGTCTAAGAGTTTAAGTTGGGACTTAAAGTAGAAGATAACAGAGCAAACTAGCTCAGTGGTTCCCAAATTTTAGCATGCCTCAGAATCACCTGGAGGGCTTGTTAAAATACAGATCACTGGGCCCAGTCACAGCATTTCTTATTCAGTAGATCTGGGCCATGGTCTGAGAACTTGCATTTCTAACACATTCCCAGGTTGAGGCTGATGCTGCAGTTCTGGGGGCCACATTTTGCAAACTACTGAGATAGATAAAGATGGGGACCAGGGGCTGGGGAAACTGTCCTCTAGTGCAGGGATCCCCAACCCCTGGGCTGCGGACCACTACCGGTCCACAGCCCGTTAGGAACTGTGCCACACAGCAGGAGGTGAGCTGCGGGAGAGCGAGCAAAGCTTCATCTGCCGCTCCCCATGGTTCCCCATCGCTCGCATTACCACCTGAACCATCCCCCCGCAACCCCATCCATGGAAAAATTGTCTTCCACGAAACAAGTCCCTGGTGCCAAAAAGGTTGGGGACTGCTGCCCTAGTGTGTGAGAAGCCCTTTGTATAAAAGAGCTGGGAATTGAAATAATGCTTTGTATCAATCAGAGTCCCAACAAGAAACAGTGATACACTTAAACAGGGTAATTTAGGAGAGTTTAATGACGTGACTGCTAACAAAGATTTAGGCAGGGCTAAGGGAAGTGAACAAGGGAAAGGATGGTGGATATGGAGGACTAACAACAATGCAGAGTGTACCCTGTAACACTCAGGGGCACAGGAAGGGAGCAGTAAAGGAACCAGACAGAGCTGGAACCAGAGGAGAAACCTCATGACAAGAGCTGTGGCCGGCCGTAGAGAAATGTGGCTATTTCCAACCTACAACCTCACAGGGAGGGAGCCTCGATTCATCTTCTCCCCTGTCTCCCACTTCCCAGCCTCATTTCAGTGCCAATCAAAAGCCAGAAGTCAAAGAAGCTCAGTAGATGCAGTCCCTACCAGTCAGCCTCCTGGAGCACAGGGAAAGAAGAAAGAGCATAAAGAATAGATCTGGAAGAGGCAGGTGGAGAACACTAGAACACACTAGAGAAGGTGTGCTGTCAGAATATCGTGGAAGACGTTGTAACCAGTTTTGCATTGCTGTGCAACAAAGCACCACAAACTTAGCAGCTTAAAATAGTACACATTTATTATCTCACATATCTGTGCCTCAGAAGTCCAAGCCTGCTTAGCTGGTTCTCTGCTTCAGGGTCTCACCAGGCTGTAACCAAGGCATTGGCCAGGCTGCATTCTCATCTGGAGGTTTGACTGGGGACTGGGGAAGGTTCTGTTCCCAAGCGCATTCAGGTTGTTGGCAGAATTCAGTTCCTTGCAGTTATAGGACTGAGGCCCTCAATTCCTACAGGCTTCCTGCATTTACCTGACATGTGGGCCCTTCCAGAGATATTCACAACATGGCTGTTTATTCCTTCAAGGCCAGCAGGAGAACAAGAATGATTCCAGAGAGATGGAGTCTTAAATAACATGACATAAACACTGGAGTAACATTCTATCATCTTTGTCATATTCTATTGGGTAAAAGCAAGAGTCATAAGCTCACTCACACTCAAGGTGAGGGGACGGCACAAGAGGTGACCTTAGAGTTTGCCTGCTGTACCATGTAACACAGTACATCTTATTAAGAATTTGGTACTTTATCCTGATGCCAATAAAGGGCACTCATTCAAAGAATGTATGGAATGGAGGGGTGGCAGTATTAGGTCTGCACTTTGAGGCTCATGGTCATTCTCACAGAGAGGATAAACAGAACATGCAGAGGGTCTACTTACGGTCACAGAGCTACTTAGTGGCTGGGCCAGGGCTCTGGCTCTTTGAGAATTACCATGCTCCAGCAATATTACAAAGTCCCTTTTTTATTCTGTGATGCCATATTTCTCTGCATATACAAGATGACGAAATGTCATATTTAATAGCATTGCATCACTATGAAGGATAGAGAAGTAACAGAGAGACTATTTTGGTTAGCAAATATTTGGACTTGGTCTTACATAAAAATCTAAAACAAATTCTGAGTTTAGTTTTTCCCCTTTTACAACGTTTATACATGTGGAATCGTCCTTTAGGGAAAAAGTTATTTTTCCTACATGTCATCAGAGGTGGCACTGGATCCTTCAGAGTAAAGGAAATCTGAGTTTACTTACCTTCCACCTCAGTTGATTGACAATGTTGTGTTAGTTTCAGGTGTACAGCAAAGTGAATCAGTTATACATATACATATCCCCACTCTTTTTTAGCTTCTTTTCCCATATAGGTCATTACAGAGTATTGAGTAGAGCTCCCTGTGCTATGCAGTAGGTCCTTATTAGCTATCTATTTTATATGTAGTAGTGTGTACGTGTCAGCCCCAGTCTAAGTGCATTTTTTAAGTGGGAGAGACCTCTTAGTAGTCAATGCAACTTTCTGTTTCCTTGGCTGAAGCCCCCTGACTCGCTCACTCCTGCAAGTCACAGCACCATTTCCTCCTCCTCAATTGGTACCAATTAAACACCTTCTAGGTAGAGAAATAATTTGTTTAACTGCATAGGAAAATGGCCACTCCAAGCCCTTTAAGAGTTTTGGTTCTCAATTACCCAGCCTTCCTTCCCCTGCGAAGTGATAATTAGAGTCTGGATGATAACTAGATTACCAAGGACATCTCTCCTGACAGTCATTTACCACCTAATCAAGTGTTAAGGTCGTAAATTATGCATTTCTCAACAGCATTCAGACCCATTTGAAAACAATTTGAAACAGTTCAAGAGTTCCTAGATGGTCTTCAGTTTTACAGGGCTGTGAAGGGTCCTGCTTAAAGAGATTACCCGCTTAGAAGAATTTCCCAGTTAAAGGAATTACCCACTTAAAGGGCTCAAAGTGTAAGGCTTGCTCAGTTCTTTAATCAGCTTCAGATCATTATTTTTTTAACTGACAATGGAATATCCTGCCCTCCCCACCTCCCCCCGCCAACGTAAGGGAAAACGTGTTTCCCAGTGTCAACGCACCTCCTCAGGGAGCTTGGATAGAAAGAAAGATACTACAGAGAATTTGAAAAGAGGAAAAAAAAAAATGAAGAGAAGTCAAAGCCTTACAACTTGTTTTCCTCATGACTTGTCCAAAATCAGATCCGAAAATTAAAAGTTTGCGACTGAAAACTACAAACTATGTTTCTCATTTGTGATTCAGAAGGAGGAACATATTCTAAGTGGGTGGGGATGGAGGACAGTGTCAGGAAAGATTGGACAAGAAGGTTTCACACTTTGCTCTGATCATGTAGAAAGACAGCCGAGCTTCCTTTAGGCAGCGGGCTCTTGCAATGATGCTGGCCAAGTTAGAACCACTGTCACCGCCATCACCCGCCACATCTGCAGATCCTTCAGTGACCTGAGCTAAAGTCAGGTCTCAAAAAGCAGCCGTCACCATGGTCTTATACTTTACAGTAAAATTTCCCTCAATGATTGGTCCATCCACCGGTCCCTCTGCCTTCCCTCCACTCCTCAAAGCAGGAAGGCAATGTCTTTAAAGGTGCTGGTCATCATGCACGTTATGTCAGCATCTCTTCACCCTCTTTAATAACAGCAGCCACGCTTCTTTCCGAGCCTGACTGAGAATCTGTTTACAAGCTCAATGTTTCTCTTGGAAAGAGGGACGGTATAATTGGAAACACAGATTACACCACATCATTGTACTAAGAGAAGGATCCATCTCCAGTCCAGCCCAACTCAATTAGAATATTTTTACTGCTTAATTTGATCTGAAGAGCCTCACAAAAAGAAAAAAAAAACTGTCTTCTTGGAGGAATAGGCAAAGTATGACACATGGTTTTCTTCCCTCTTCCTGTTTCCCCTCTTTCCGTCTCAGTAATGTCCCACATACTAAAATAATACGAACCAGAAATCCAAAATGAAGACAGCACTTTCTCATCCCTTTGGCTGTGTTTCAGGACTTCATTCACTGGAACAACCTGAGTTGTTTGTGTGACAAATACATTCGGTCTCTCCAAATTAAAAATCCTTTATTTCAGTATAGTTATTAGAAGAAAAAAAGAGAGAGAACAGAGTTGGTATACGATACATGAAGGATAATTTTAACCGGGCCAACGTAAAAAGCCTCTCGCGTAATCTCCGTTCCTAGCTTTCTAAATCAAAATATCCCATCATCGTCACCATCCGGTTTAAGCATCCATGATGGCTGCCCACTACTAGTTCAAGGAAATCCAAGCACCATTCAGAGACCTTCACAACTGGCCTCCGACTCACCTTTCCACCCCTTTACTGTCTCATTTTCCCTCCAACAGGCACGATGCTCCTGTCCTCACTCGTATTCCGCCAAGCACATTCTGCATGTTCCTGTTGCTCTGTCTTTGCTCTCACGCTTCCCTCTGCCTATAGTCTCCATTCCCCACTCCTTGAAAAACCCTATGTACCCAGCGAGAACTAACTCCAATGCCACCTCCTCCATAGTCCTTTCCTCTGCCAGCTGATATAAAATGAATTGTCCAGCCCCTGGGTTCACCTCTCACTTTTCAACTGCTCTAGTCTACTTTTATCATCATTTTATGTCTGTTTCCCTTGGGGGATTGTAAATGTCCTGAGAGTCATGGTTACATCTTATTATTTATGTATACCCAGTGTCTTTAGTACCTGGAATGAATAAATGCATATTTTCTAGAAAGATATTTTAGAAAAAAAATCAGGTTTTCTGTCTTCTGGGTTTTTTTAAACATCTTTATTGGAGTATAATTGCTTTACAATAGTGCCTTAGTTTTTGCTTTATAACAAAATGAATCAGCTATACATATACATATATCCCCATATCTCCTCCCTCTTGCATCTCCCTCCCACCCTCTCTATCCCGCCCCTCTAGGTGGTCACAAAGCACCAAGCTGATCTCCCTATGCTATGTGGCTGCTTCCCATTAGCTATCTATTTTACATTTGGTAGTGTACATAAATCCATGCCACTCTCTCACTTCATCCCAGCTTTCCCTTCCCCCTCCTCGTGTCCTCAAGTCCATTCTCTACATCTGCATCTTAATTCCTATCCTGCCCATAGGTTTTTCATAACCTTTTTTTTTTTTTTGGATTCCATATATATATGTGTTAGCATATGGTATTTCTTTGTCTCTTTCTGACTTACTTCACTCTGAATGACAGTCTCTAGGTCCATCCACCTCATTACAAATAACTCGACTTCATTGCTTTTTTTTTCTTTCTTTACATCTTTATTGGAGTATAAATGCTTTACAATGGTTTTTTAGTTTCTGCTTTATAACAAAGTGAATCAATTATACATATGTTCCCATATCTCTTCCCTCTTGCATCTCCCTCCCTCCCACCCTCCTTATCCCACCCCTCTAGGTGGTCACAAAGCACTGAGCTGATCTCCCTGTGCTATGCGGCTGCTTCCTACTAGCTATCTATTTTACGTTTGGTAGTGTATATATGTCCATGCCACTCTCTCACTTTGTCACAGCTTACCCTTCCCCCTCCCCATATCCTCAAGTCCATTCTCTAGTAGGTGTGTGTCTTTATTCCTGTCTTACCCCTAGGTTCTTCATGACATTTTTTTTCTTTTTTTTTTTTTTTAACATCTTTATTGGGGTATAATTGCTTTACAATGGTGTGTTAGTTTCTGCTTTATAACAAAGTGAATCAGTCATACATAAACATATGTTCCCATATGTCTTCCCTCTTGCGTCTCCCTCCCTCCCACCCTCCCTATCCCACCCCTCCAGGCTGTCACAAAGCACCGAGCCAATATCCCTGTGCCATGCGGCTGCTTCCCACTAGCTATCTACCTTACTACGTTTGTTAGTGTGTATATGCCCATGACTCTCTCTCGCCCTGTCACAGCTCACTCTTCCCCTCCCCATAACCTCAAGTCCGTTCTCTAGGAGGTCTGCGTCTTTATTCCTGCTTTACCCCTAGGTTCTTCATGACATTTTTTTTCTTAAATTCCATATATATGTGTTAGCATACGGTATTTGTCTTTCTCTTTCTGACTTACTTCACTCTGTATGACAGACTCTAGGTCCATCCACCTCATTACAAATAGCTCAATTTTCTTTCTTTTTACGGCTGAGTAATATTCCATTGTATATATGTGCCACATCTTTATCCATTCATCCGATGATGCACACTTAGGTTGTTTCCATGTTCTGGAGATTGTAAATAGAGCTGCAATGAACATTTTGGTACATGACTCTTTTTGAATTTTGGTTTTCTCAGGGTATATGCCCAGTAGTGGGATTGCTGGGTGGTATGGTAGTTCTATTTGTAGTTTTTTAAGGAACCTCCATACTGTTCTCCATAGTGGCTGTATCAATTTACATTCCCACCAACAGTGCAAGAGTGTTCCCTTTTCTCCACACCCTCTCCAGCATTTATTGTTTCTAGATTTTTTGATGATGGCCATTCTGACTGGTGTGAGATGATATCTCATTGTACTTTTAATTTGCATTTCTCTAATGATTAATGATGTTGAGCATTCTTTCATGTGTTTGTTGGCAGTCTGTATATCTTCTTTGGAGAAATGTCTATTTAGGTCTTCTGCCCATTTTTGGATTGGGTTGTTTGGTTTTTTGTTATTGAGCTGCATGGGCTGTTTGTAAATTTTGGAGATTAATCCTTTGTCAGTTGCTTCATTTGCAAATATTTTCTTCCATTCTGAGGGTTGTCTTTTGGTCTTGTTTATGGTTTCCTTTGCTGTGCAAAAGCTTTGAAGTTTCATTAGGTCCCATTTGTTTAGTTTTGGTTTTATTTCCATTTTTCTAGGAGGTGGGTCAAAAGGATCTTGCTGTGGTTTATGTCATAGAGTGTTCTGCCTATGTTTTCCTCTAAGAGTTTGATAGTTTCTGGCCTTATATTTAGGTCTTTAATCCATTTTGAGCTTATTTTTGTGTATGGTGTTAGGGAGTGATCTAAGCTCATACTTTTACATGTACCTGTCCAGTTTTCCCAGCACCACTTATTGAAGAGGCTGTCCTTTCTCCACTGTACATTCCTGCATCCTTTATCAAAGGTAAGGTGACCATACGTGCATGGGTTTACCTCTGGGCTTTCTATCCTGTTGCATTGATCTATCTTTCTGTTTTTGTGCCAGTACCATACTGTCTTGATTACTGTAGCTTTGTAGTATAGTCTGAACTCAGGGAGCCTGATTCCTCTTGCTCCTTTTTCATTCTCAAGATTGCTTTGTCTATTCGGGGTCTTTTGTGTTTCCATACAAATTGTGTATTTTTTTTGTTCTAGTTCTGTGAAAAATGCCATTGGTAGTTTGATAGGTATTGCATTGAATCTGTAGATTGCTTTGGGTAGTATAGCCATTTTCACAATGTTGATTATTCCAATCCAAGAACAAGGTATATCTCTCCATCTGTTTGTATCATCTTTAATTTCTTTCATCAGTGTCTTATAATTTTCTGCATATAGTTCTTTTATCTTCTTAGGTAGGTTTATTCCTAGATATTTTATTCTTTTTGTTGCAATGGTAAATGGGAGTGTTTTTTTGATTTCACTTTCAGATTTTTCATCATTAGTGTATAGGAATGCAAGAGATTTCTGTGCATTAATTTTGTATCCTGCTACTTTACCAAATTCATTGATTAGCTCTAGTAGTTTTCTGGTAGCATCTTTAAGATTCTCTATGTTTAGTATCATGTCAACTGCAAACAGTGACAGCTTTACTTCTTCTTTTCCGATTTGGATTCCTTTTATTTCGTTTTCTTCTCTGATTGCTGTGGCTGAAACTTCCAAGGCTATGTTGAATAAGAGTGGTGAGAGTGGACAACCTTGTCTTGTTCCTGATCTTAGTGGAAATGCTTTCAGTTTTTCACCATTGAGGACGATGTTAGCTGTGGGTTTGTCACATATGGCCCTTATTATGTTGAGGAAAGTTCCCTCTATGCCTACTTTCAGAAGGGTTTTTACCATAATGGGTGTTGAATTTTTTTGAAAGCTTTCTCTGCATCTATTGAGATGATCATATGGTTTTCCTCCTTCAATTTGTTAACATGGTGTATCACATTGATTGATTTGTGTATATTGAAGAATCCTTGCATTCCTGGAATAAACCCCACTTGATCATGGTGTATGATCCTTTTAATGTGCTGTTGGATTCTGTTTGCTAGTATTTTGTTGAGGATTTTTGCATCTCTGTTCACCATTTATATTGGCCTGTAGTTTTCTTTCTTTGAGACATCCTTGTCTGGTTTCGGTATCAGGGTGATGGTGGCCTTGTAGAATGAGTTTGGGAGTGTTCCTCCCTCTGCTGTACTTTGGAAGAGTTTGAGAAATATAGGTGTTAGCTCTTCTCTAAATGTTTGATAGAATTCGCCTGTGAAGCCATCTGATCCTGGGCTTTTGTTTGTTGGATGATTTTTAATCACAGTTTCAATTTCAGTGCTTGTGATTGGTCTGTTCATATTTTCTATTTCTTCCTGATTCAGTCTTGGCAGGTTGTGCATTTCTAAGAATTTGTCCATTTCTTCCAGGTTGTCCATTTTATTGGCATAGAGTTGCTTGTAGTAATCTGTCATGATCTTTTGTATTTCTGCAGTGCCAGTTGTTACTTCTCCTTTTTCATTTCTAATTCTATTGATTTGAGTCTTCTCCCTTTTTTTCTTGATGAGTCTAGCTAATGGTTTATCAATTTTGTTTATCTTCTCAAAGAACGAGCTTTTAGTTTTATTGATCTTTGCTATCATTTCCTTCATTTCTTTTTCATTTATTTGTGATCTGATCTTTATGATTTCTTTCCTTCTGCTAACTGTGGGGTTTTTTTGTTCTTCTTTCTCTAATTGCTTTAGGTGCAAGGTTAGGTTGTTTATTCGAGATGTTTCCTGTTTCGTAAGGTAGGATTGTATTGCTATAAACTTCCATCCTAGAACTGCTTCTGCTGCATCCCATAGGTTTTGGGTCGTTGTGTCTCCATTGTCATTTGTTTCTAGGCATTTTTTTATTTCCTCTTTGATTTCTTCAGTGATCACTTCGTTATTAAGTAGTGTATTGTTTAGCCTCCATGTGTTTGTATTTTTTACAGATCTTTTCCTGTAATTGATATCTAGTCTCATAGAGTTGTGGTTGGAAAATATACTTGATACAATTTCAATTTTCTTAAATTTACCAAGGCTTGATTTGTGTCCCAAGATATGATCTATCCTGGAGAATGTTCCATGAGCACTTGAGAAAAATGTGTATTCTGTTGTTTTTGGATGGAATGTCCTATAAATATCAATTAAGTCCATCTTGTTTAATGTATTATTTAAGGCTTGTGTTTCCTTATTTATTTTCATTTTGGATGATCTGTCCATTGGTGAAAGTGGAGTGTTAAAGTCCCCTACTATGAACGTGTTACTGTCGATTTCCCCTTTTATGGCTGTTAGTATTTGCCTTATGTATTGAGGTGCTCCTATGTTGGGTGCATAAATATTTACAATTGTTATATCTTCTTCTTGGATCGATTCCTTGATCATTATGTAGTGTCTTTCTTTGTCTCTTCTAATAGTCTTTATTTTAAAGTCTATTTTGTCTGATATGAGAATTGCTACTCCAGCTTTCTTTTGGTTTCCATTTGCATGGAATATCTTTTTCCATCCCTTTACTTTCAGTCTGTATGTGTCTGTAGGTCTGAAGTGGGTCTCTTGTAGGCAGCATATATATGGGTCTTGTTTTTGTATCCATTCAGCCAGTCTGTATCTTTTGGTGGGAGCATTTATTCCATTTACATTTAAAGTAATCATCAATATGTATGTTCCTATTCCCATTATCTTAATTGTTTTGGGTTTGTTATTGTAGGTCTTTACCTTCTCTTGTGTTTCTTGCCTAGAGAAGTTCCTTTAGTATTAGTTGTTAAGCTGGTTTGGTGGTGCTGAACTCTCTCAGCTTTTGCTTGTCTGTAAAGATTTTAATTTCTCCATCTAATCTGAATGAGATCCGTGCTGGGTAGAGTAATCTTGGTTGTAGGTTTTTCTCCTTCATCACTTTAAATATGTCCTGCCACTCCTTCTGGCTTGCAGAGTTTCTGCTGAAAGATCAGCTGTTAACCTTATGGGGATTCCCTTGTGTGTTATTTGTTGTTTTTCGCTTGCTGCTTTTAATATGTTGTCTTGGTATTTAATTTTTGACAGTTTGATTAATATGTATCTTGGTGTGTTTCTCCTTGGATTTTTTATGTATGTGACTCTCTGTGCTTCCTGGACTTGATTAACTATTTCCTTTCCCATATTATGAAGTTTTCAACTATAATGTCTTCCAATATTTTCTCAGTCCCTTTGTTTTTCTCTTCGTATTCTGGAACCCCTATAATTCTAATGTTCATGCATTTAATGTTGTCCCAGAGGTCTCTGAGACTGTCCTCAGCTCTTTTCATTCTTTTTTCTTTATTCTGCTCTGCAGTAGTTATTTCCACTATTTTATATTCCAGGTCACTTATCCGTTCTTCTGCCTCAGTTATTCTGCTATTGATGCCTTCTAGAGTACTTTTAATTTCATTTATTGTGTTGTCCATCATTGGTTGTTTCATCTTTAGTTCTTGTAGGTCCTTTTTAAATGTTTCTTGCATTTTCTCTATTCTATTTCCAAGATTTTGGATCATCTTTACTCTCATTATTCTGAATTCTTTTTCAGGTAGACTGCCTATTTCCTCTTCATTTGTTAGGTCTGGTGGGTTTTTATCTTGCTCCTTCATCTGCTGTGTGTTTTTCTGTCTTCTCATTTTGCTTCTCTTACTGTGTTTGGGGTCTCCTTTTTGCAGGCTGCAGGTTCGTAGTTCCCGTTGGTTTTGGTGTCTGTCCCCAGTGGCTAAGGTTGGTTCAGTGGGTTGTGTAGGCTTCTCGGTGGAGGGGACTAGTGCCTGTTTTCTGGTGGATGAGGCTGGATGTTGTCTTTCTGGTGGGCAGGTCCACGCCTGGTGGTGTCTTTTGGGGTGTCTGTGGACTTATTATGATTTTAGGCAGCCTCTCTGCTAATGGGTGGGGTTGTGTTCCTGTCTTGCTGGTTGTTTGGCATAGGTTGTCCAGCACTGTAGCTTGCTGGTCATTGAGTGAAGCTGGGTGCTGGTGTTGAGATTGAGATCTCTGAGAGATTTTCGCTGTTTGATATTATGTGGAGCTGGGAGGTCTCTTGTGGACCAGTGTCCTGAAGTTGGCTCTCCCACCTCAGAGGCACAGCACTGATTGCTGGCTGCAGCACCAACAGCCTTTCATCCACATGGCTCAGAATAAAAGGTAGAAAATGTAGAAAGAAAGAAAGAAAGAAAGAAAGAAAGAAAGAGAAAAAGGAAGGAAGGAAGGAAGGAAGGAATAAAGGAAGGAAGGAGGGAGGGAAGAAAGAAAAGAAAGAAAGAAAACAGAAAGAGGATAAAATAAAGTTATTAAAATAAAAAATAATTTTTAAGAAAAACAATTTTTTTAAAGAAAAAATGGATGGATAGAACCCCAGGACGAATGGTGAAAGCAAAGCTATAAAGACAAAATCTCACACAGAAGCATAGACATACACACTCACAAAAAGAGGAAAAGGGGAAAAAAATCATAAATCTTGCACTCAAAGTCTACCTCCTCAATTTGGGATGATTCATGTGTATTCATGTATTCCACAGATGCAGGGTACATCAAGTTGATTTTTGAGCTTTAATCCACTGCTTCTAAGGCTGCTGGGAGAGATTTCCCTTTCTCTTCTTTGTTCGCACAGCTCCCGGGGCTCAGCTTTGGATTTGGCCCTGCCTCTGTGTGTAGGTCACTGGAGGACTTCTGTTCTTCGCTCAGACAGGACGGGGTTAAAGGGGCAGCTCCTTTGGGGACTCTGGCTCACTCAGGCCGGGGAGAGGGAGGGGTGCGGATGCGGGGCAAGCCTGGGGCGGCAGAGGCCGGTGGGACATTGCACCAGCCTGAGGCGCACTGTGCGTTCTCCCGGGAAAGTTGTCCCTGGAACCCAGGACCCTGGCAGTGGCGGACTGCACAGTCTCCCAGGAAGGGAGGTGTGGAAAGTGACCTGTGCTCGCACACAGGCTTCTTGGTGGCGGCAACAGCAGCCTTAGTGTCTCATGCCCGTATGGGGTTTGCGCTGTTAGCCACAGCTCACGCCCATCTCTGGAGCTCCTTTAAGCAGCGCTCTTAATCTCCTCTCCTCACTCACCAGGAAACAAAGAGGGAAGAAAAAGTCTCTTGCCTCTTCGTCAGGTCCAGACTTTTCCCCAGACTTCCTCCTGGCTAGCCATGGTGCACTAAACCCCTGCAGGCTGTGTTCACGCCGCCAACCCCAGTCGTCTCCCTGTGCTCCTACCGAAGCTGAAGCCTCAGCTCCCAGCCCTGCCCGCCCCGGCGGGTGAGCAGACAAGCCTTTCGTGCTGGTGAGTGCTGGTCAGCACCGATCCTCTGTGCGGGAATCTCTCCGCTTTGCCCTCCGTACCCCTGTTGTTGTACTCTCCTCCACAGCTCCGAAGATTTCCCCGTCCACCACCCGCAGTCTCTACCCACGAAGGGGCTTCCTAGTGTGTGGAAACTTTTCCTCCTTTACAGCTTCCTCCCACTGGTGCAGGTCCCATCCCTATTCTTTTGTCTCTGTTTATTATTTCTTCTTTTGCCCTACCCAGGTACGTGGGGGAGTTTCTTGCTTTTTGGGAGGTCTGAGATCTTCTGCCAGCGTTCGGTAGGTGTTCTGTAGGAGTTGTTCCACGTGTAGATGTATTTCTGGTGTATCTGTGGGGAGGAAGGTGATCTCCACATCTTACTCTTCCGCCAACTTCCCGATTCCCCCCTGCCCATTTTTGGCTTGGGTTGTTTATTTAATGTTGAGCTGCAAGAGCTGCTTGTAACTTTTAGAGATTAATCCTTTGTCAGTTGCTTCATTTGCAAATATTTTCTCCCATTCTGAGGGTTGTCTTTTCATCTTGTTTATGGTTTCCTTTGCTGTGCAAAAGCTTTTAAGTTTCATTAGATCTCATTTTTTTATTTTTGTTTTAATTTCCATTTCTCAAGGAGGTGGGTCAAAAAGGATCTTGCTGTGATGTATGCCATAGAGTGTTCTGCCTATGTTTTCCTCTAAGACTTTTACAGTGTCTGGCCTTACATTTAGGTCTTTAATCCATTTTGAGTTTATTTTTGTGTATGGTGTTAGGGAGTATTCTAATTTCATTCTTTTCCATGTAGTGGTCCCGTTTTCCAAGCACCACTTATTGAAGAGGCTGTCTTTTCTCCATTGTATATTCTTGCCTCCTTTATCAAAGACAAGGTGACCATATGTCTGTGGGTTTATCTGTGGGCTTTCTGTCCTGTTCCACTGATCTATATTTCTGTTTTTGTGCCAGTACCATACTGTCCTGATTACTGTAGCTTTGTAGTATAGTCTGAAGTCAGGGAGTCTGATTCCTCCAGCTCCATTTTTCTTTCTCAAGACTGCTTTTGCTATTCAGGGTCTTTTGTTTTTCCATACAAATTGTGAAATTTTTTGTTCTTGTTCTGTGAAAAATGCCATTGGTAGTTTGATAGGGATTGCGTCGATTCTGTAGATTGCTTTGGGTAGTATAGTCATTTTCACACTGTTGATTCTTCCAATCCAAGAACATGGTATATCTCTCCATCTGTTTGTATCATCCTTAATTTCTTTCATCAGTGTCTTATAGTTTTCTACATACAGTTATTTTCTCTCCTTAGGTAGGTTTATTCCTAGGAATTTTATTCTTTATGTTGCAATGGCAAATGGGAGTGTTTCCTTAATTTCACTTTCAGATTTTTCATCATTAGTGTATAGGAATGCAAGAGATTTCTGTGCATTAATTTTGTATCCTGCTACTTTACCAAATTCATTGATTAGCTCTAGTAGTTATTTGGTAGAGTCTTTAGGTTTCTCTATGTATAGTATGATGTCAACTGCAAACAGTGACAGCTTTACTTCTTCTTTTTTGATTTGGATTCCTTTTATTTCTTTTTTGTCTCTGATTGCTATGGCTACAACTTCCAAAACTATGTTGAGTAATAGTGGTGAGAGTGGGCAACCTTGTTGTCTTCCTGATCTTAGTGGAAATCCTTTCATTTTTTCACCATTGAGAGCGATGTTGGTTGTGGGTTTGTCATATATGGCATCTATTATGTTGAGGTAAGTTCCCACTATGCCTACTTTCTGGAAGGTTTTTATCATAAATGGGTGTTGAATTTTGTCAAAAGCTTTTTCTGCGTCTATCGATCCTTCAGTTTGTTAATATGGTGTAACACATTGATTGATTTGCATATATTGAAAAATACTTGCATTCCTGGGATAAACCGCACTTGATCATGGTGTATGATCCTTTTAATGTGTTGTTGGATTCTGTTTGCTAGTATTTTGTTGAGGATTTTTGCATCTAGGTTCATCAGTGATATTGGCCTGTAGTTTTCTTTCCTTGTGACATCTTTGTCTGGTTTTGGTGTCAGGGTGATGGTGGCCTCGTAGAATGAGTTTGGGAGTGTTCCTCCCTCTGCTATATTTTGGAAGAGTTTGAGAAATATAGGTGTTAGCTCTTCTCTAAATGTTTGATAGAATTCACCTGTGAAGCCATCTGATCCTGGGCTTTTGTTTGTTGGAAGATTTTTAATCACAGTTTCAATTTCAGTGCTTGTGATTGGTCTGTTTATATTTTCTATTTCTTCCTGGTTCAGTCTCAGAAGTTTGTTCTTTTCTAAGGATTTCTGTCTTCTGTTTTTAAATGGGATTTTTAAAGCTGTTTTTAGGGTTTTTTGGGGGGGGGGATTTTTTGTGTGTTTGTTTTTTTTTCAGCCACACCACACAGCCTGTAGGATATTAGTACTTAGATTGAACCTTCACCCCCTGCAGTGGAACTTGGAATCTTAACCACTGGACTGCCAGAGAAGTCCCTAAAGCTGTTTTTCAAAAAGTTCCTAGAAGCCTTTTTATTTCATTCAAATCCAACCTCTGAAAGGTAGACTATACTACATGGAAAACCACTATACTAAAATCCAGAGAAATTCAAGACTTTGTCTTAACAATCATTTTCTTCTTCTTCCTTTAATCTTTCATGTGGAGTTGTATGTGTTTAGATACGTTTTATGGGGGTCTTTTGCTCTTTGTAAATCCTGAGTGTGTGTCACATAAACAAAATATTCCCCTCTCCCTGGAATATTGACAGAAATAAATCATTTGCCTAGCAGACTCAGGTGATAATCTCCTGAATTTTGAAAGGTTTTCTTTTATCAGAATGCTAAAAACTATATGATAAATCCTGGTAATCATGATCATTAAAGTAGAATATTTAACATATAAGTCCTTTGACTCAAACAATGTCCCCGCTGATGTACAAATTAGGTATATACAGAGCTGGATCAACAGATACATCGCTTGGGAGGTATTTTTCCTAAGACAAGTCCCCTCTCTTGTACCTTCTCAAGTCAGGGAGAATGGTCAAGCTGGAGGCTCATTCTCAAAGGCCTAGGAATCCCCACAGGTTTGTGGGCTGTAAGTGCAGTGTGGATGCTTCCCCAGACCCTCATTTGGAGTGGGATTTACACTCAGTCTTTTCACACGGCTCTAAATCCTGCCTCAGGACCTCTCTCCAGCCTCAGCCTTTGGTTCTCCCACATCTACGGCCAGTGCTCCAGTATCCAGATGCCCCCATGGACAGGCAAACCAAGCCCATAACCTCCCCTCTCACTCAGCTTCTGCTCCGTGGTCTCAGTCCCTCAGGCTCCCAGATTTTGAGGAAACTTCAAAGTCTCTTTCTTTCTCTCTACATCCTGAAAGTTATCACGCTGTGTAATAATATAAAAATATCATTAAACATCGTTAACAAAGCGAGGGAGGGTTCATGAATACTGAGAGGCAGAAATGTAAGACCAAAGCTAAGATGGTCCCACAAAGGAGAAAAAAAGAAAAGAAAAACAGGTGCTAAGGGCAAAGCAAGATCTAATCTTTGCCAGTTACCACATGAGGATCATCACTGTTTATCACAATCATAGTCCCCAAGACTGAAACCCCAGCAGCTGCCTCTACATCTTATGACACTGTCCCAAAGTTTCACTCTTCTCTGCCCTCCTAGAAGGAGGGTCCCTGGTGACCCTGTGGGGTGGGGACTTGTGAAAGAGGAGGACAGTCATCTTTCTATAAAGGGGAAAAGGGTGAATGGGACACTTCACAGTGTCTGCCCCATGGATGATGTACAATGATTTGGGATAGTAGATGGATACCATTAAATAAGATTAAATCTCATAGAGAGAAAGTTATTCCTAAGAGACTCAATTATCTTTAGAGCCTTGTGATGAATCAAAGCTAAGTGTCAGGTTGGTGCTACCACGTCTTTAACACCTCTTAACATTTGCACATTTCCTTTTCTCACAAAGAGAGAGCAGACCTCAGGCTCAGAGCCTGGGCCAGGCTACCATATGCAGCTTGATTTTTAATACCATTGGTTTGTGTCTGACATACTTAATGTTACACTTATTTGCTATTTGTAGCAAGTGATGCCGACTTTCTATTCACTATATTCATATGACCTTCTTTCTAGAATAAATTATTTAACATGAAAAAACAAGTCAGTTTAATGTAAAATACAGAGTAAATAATCATGCAGCCTTGCACAATTGTGGTAAAAATCAGAAAGGGTGACTGAAGTTTGGGAAACGTCATTATAATCATCAGAATACAGGATGATGAGGCCAGAGCGCCTGGGGTAACACATCTTATCCCTACTACTTTGTTGGTCCTGTGATCCAGAGCAAATGACATAACCTCTCTGCATTTCAGTTTTCTTTCTTTTTTTTTTTATGTTCTCCCTTTTCAAAATACTAATGCTGCACTCTTTTTTTTTTAATTGAAGTATAGTTGATTTACAATGGTGTGTTGGTTTCAGGTGAACAGCAAAGTGATTCAGTTATAGATAAAGATATAGATACATTTGCATCTCAGTTTTCTTATCTATGAAATGGGGATGAAGATACTACTGCCACACAAGACTGTTATTGGCCCAGATGAGCCAAGCACTAGAGATGAGGCTGGGTAAATCAGGGGCATGGTGCGTATTACAATAAGAGGGCATGGTCAGTGCGGGCCAGTTGATCTACTTGTCCACAACAGTATCTGTACTCTGTACCATACATGGTGTTTGGCCATATCTGCCTCCCCCAGGAGACTATAAGCTCCTTGATGGCAGCAACCATGCTTTACTGATCACTGCATGTCCCTGTCCCTTGGGACATTGCCTCTCCATAGTGCAGGGTTTACGAATATTCTTTTCATATTCTTTCCCATTATAGATCATTATAAGGAATTGAATATATTTCCCTGTGCTATACAGTTATTGAATATAGTTCCCTGTGCTATACAGTAGGTCCCTGTTGTTTATCTATTTTATATATAGTAGTGTTTATCTGTTAATCCCCAAATCCTAATTTATCCCTCTCCCTTTCCCCTTTGGTAACCATAAGTTTGTTTGTTACTGTGTCTGTGAATCTCTTTCTGTTTTGCTGATTAGTTCATTTGTATCATTTTTTTAGATTCCATACATAAGTGATATCATTTGATATTTGTCTTTCTCAGTCTGACTTACTTCACTTAGTATGATCATCTCTAGGTCCATCCATGATGCTGTAAATGGCATTATTTCATTCTTTTTATGGCTGAGTAATATTCCATGGTATATCTATACCACATCTTTATCCATTCATCTGTTGATGGACACTTAGGTTGCTTCCATGTCTTGGCTATTGTAAATAGTGCTGCTATGAACATTGCCTCTCTGTAGTGCAGGGTTTATGGATATTTTAAGCTATGTTGAATCAACTGATTGAATAGGATGATCTATTTGTCTTGACAATCCAACAAAGGCCCTTGAGGGCAAAAACTATCCACTGTGTCCCATACGGTTATTAGTATAGTAGTTTCTCAGGAAAAACTGGCTGATTGATAATATGTGCATCCCCTGTCTGAACTGCTGTGACCATCTTCCAATTGGCCCCCTGACCCCACCAGTGTCCCCTCCCTCCCCAAAACCTTTCTCCACATGGCAACCAAAGTGACCTCTCTAATACTCTCCCACCAAAAACCCACCTGGGGATAGAGAAGAAATTCCTTAGCACAACACACAAGGTCCTTCATTATCCATCTCCTGCTTATAGCTTAGTTTCCCCCCTCAGCACCATCACCTCCAGCCAAACCGAACCATTTTCAGGAGCTCAAATAAGCTGCACGCTCTCTTACCTCAGGGCCATTGCATGCACTGTTCCTTTTTCTGGAATGTTCTTTTCTTTCCTATCTCTTTACCTGCTGGGTCCGACTCCCCCTCTAGATGTCACCTCCTACAGAAGACCTTTCTTGCCCTCCTCTGCACCAGGCTGGATGTCTCCCACAAGAGAATCCCTGTCCAGTCTCTCATCTCCGCATAGATGAATGCACACAAGCTTGTCTCTCCTGTCTGTCTCCACCATAGATGGTGGTTCTTAAACTTAGGCATGCCTCAGAATCACCCCTCCAAGGCTTGTGAGAACACAGATTCTGATTCATTAGGTTTGAGGTAGGGCCCAGGAATTTTCATTTCTCACAAGCAGTAGTTCTCAAACCTGGGTGCATATGAGAAACACGGGAGGAAGGATTCAAAATTTTCTGTTGCCCAGACCATCGCCCGAGAATGAGTAAATCAGAACCTCTTGGTGGTGGGGGAGGCAGGGTGGGGTTGTGGTGGCCCAAGCATGCTGGTATTTTTTTTCCAGTTTCCACAGATGAATCCAAGGTTAAGAACCCCTGCTTTAGAGCAATGCTTCTCCAATTCTTATTTTTTGTTGAAGTATAATTGATTAACAATGTTGTGTTAGTTTCTACTGTACAGCAAAGTGATTCAGTTATACATATACATATACCCACTGTGCTGCTCCAATGGTAATGTGCACATGTGAACATATGGTTAAAAGACAGTAGATCCATGGTAGAGTCAAGAGTCTGCATTTCTAAGATGCTCCCAGGTGATGCTGGTGCTGAAGGTCCATGGTCCACACTTGGAGACTGAGAAGGTGAGCTGACCCATTCACCACTCACAGCCTCCACAATGTTGCTAGAAGTCAGCAGCATCATTAAATGAACACCTGTTATTGCTACTTACCCAGCAGCACCTCTATGGAGTTGACCTTGTCAGAAACAGATCTTTCCCTAGTGACTTTCAATTCAAGGCTCAGATCTGAATCTACTGTTTGTAGCCTCTGCCCACAACACCTCAGGCATCTGCTGGGTCTCATGTCACTCACAACAATCAGACCTCTCGCTATTCATCAATGTCTGCTGCTCTGGAGGTTGGCTGTGTCTCGCTGAAGTGATACCCTCAAAGAACAGTTTACACAGCCAGCTTGTACAATGTCCAACCTTGTCAGACCAAACTCCAAATTTGGTAAAAATCTATATAGCTGTTTTCATATGGTATGGTTAAAAAACAGTTAGAAACATAATTTTTAGGCCTAGACTATTCCCATAGCCTAGGAAAGCTCTTGACACAACATAAGTGGGCAGTGAATTTGTGGAAGGAAGGAAGGAAGGAAGGGAGGAAGGAAGGAAGGGAGGATGGAAGGAAGGAAGGAAAGAAGGGCTGGGAGAAACAATGGATGGTAGGGTTGTAAAGAGAAAGAAAGGGAGGGGGAAGCTAAAAATGACAACGTTTTGTCCTAGTGGCCCTTCATCTCCAGCCACCCTGAGGCATCACACCCTCAGCAGCCCTCCTTCTATCACCTTCCTTTCTCTTGTTCTCACCTGACCATAGCTGGGTAGCCCCATTCAGCCCTACTCCAACTGAGCCCTGAATCCTCCGCCTTCCCACTGGCTTCCTTTATAACCTTGGGGATGCAGATTGGGGTGGGAGGTGCACAGTGGGCCAGCTCTGTCTCATCCAACTCCTTGTGTATAATGAGGCTCAACTCCTTAAAAATTTGAAACAACTGAAGGATTATCTTCCAAGAGAGACCCTAACCAGGCAGGCCATAGGCCAACGGCATTTGAAAATGTTCAAATCAGTTACCAATATTTCAAATTTAAAAGTACCTTTCACAAAAATTTAGATTTCCACAACCTAAATGTTCATTGACAGATGAATGGATAAAGAAGATGTGGTACATATATACCATGGAATATTACTCAGCCATAAAAAAGAATGAAATAATGTCATTTGCAGCAACATGGATGGACCTAGAGATTGTCATACTGAGTGAAGTCAGTCAGACAAAGAAAGACAAATACCACATGATATCACTTATATGTGGAATCTAAAATATGACACAAATGAACCTATCTACAAAACAGAAACAGACTCACAGACATAGAGAACAGACTTGTGGTTGCCAAGGGGGAGCGGGGGAGGAAGAGGGTTGGATTGGGAGTTTGGGATTAGCAGATGCAACCTATTACATAGAGAATGGATAAACAACAAGGTCCTACTTATAGCACAGGGAACTATATTCAATATCCTGTGTTGAACCATAATAGAGAAGAATATGAAAAAGAATGTACATATATGTATAACTGAATCACTTAGCTATACACCTGAAATTAACACAAGATTGTAAATCCACTCTACTTCAATAAAATAAATTTTTTTTAAAAAAGAAAAATAATTAGATTTCCTGCTTCCCTCCAAAACTGGAAGATGGGGCCAGCTTTGGTTGGATCTGAGCAGAGATGCCCCGTTTCGTAGGAGCACACTCTTTTCCCTTCACTTTGCCACAGTCCCCACCCCTCCTTATCCTTCCCCAGTACAGAAGCCAAGCATCAATGGGCATGGTCATCTTGATCTCATTCCACTTGAACTATGCTTGCCTTCCACTTGACCGTTTTTGTTCACTACCATTAGCTGCCAGCCCCAAAGACCCTCCAGTGTGCCAGCTGCAGACCACACATGCAGGGCAAACAGCCCCCCACACAGTGTCCCCCTCTTTACCTTAAAACCTGAGCTTGTGTTCTGTCATTTGCTGCTGATAATTCACCTCCAAAGAGAAATAGGAAAGAAAAGCTCTCCCTGAACCTGCCCTCCTGATGTCTCAGGCTCCTTACTTCCCCACACAGAATTTGCCCGCAGGGGAAACCTGCTGCCCTCCCAAGAGATAATAATACTTATCAGGACCTTTCGTAGAGTTCCTGGACCTTTGGGGATTGAATCACACTTTGTGCACAGAAAGCCCTGCATTATCGCCACTATTGTTGTCATTATGATTACTGGGGATTAGGCAGTGCTCTCAGAAGTCTTGCCAACCCCGGGCAGGTGCCACCCCAGAGCTTCACCTGGCCCGGCGTGGTGACTCAGGCCGGACGCACCTGGCTAGAGGGCTCTGGCTCAGCCTGCTGGGTGCTGGGCTCTTGCCAGAGCAGAGCCTGCACTGAAACACTCGTTCCCCACCCTTGCACAGAGGGCAAAGGCTGGGCTCCAGGGAGACCTGGGGGCAAGTGGGAGACCCTCCCAGGAGCACAGTCTCTGGACCACACTGAAGAGGGCTTACTATATATCTGACACTTAGAGATATTCCTAGATAAATATGTTTTTATATATGTTACTTGCGTACTTTCGAAGCTATTTACATATAAGTCCCATAACATTATCATGAAGTTGGGAATGTTATCTACATTTTACAGATGAGAACCAGAGATTGCAAAGGTCAATAAGCTGTCTGAGGTTCACACAGCTACAGAGTGGCAGTTGGGATGGGAACCCAGCTCCTGACCCCAAGCTGTACTGTGCACCCCTTTCTTCTTAGAGAGGAAATTTGGCCCCTTAAGGCTCTGCCTGGCTTGAGTTCTCCTGCAGCCCTGGATCTCTGTGGTGAGAACCCCCCTACTTTTTTCCATAGTGGCTGCACCAATTTACATTCCCACCAACAGTGCACAAGGGTTCACTTTTCTCCACATCCTTGTCAATACTTATTATTTCTTATTCTTTTGATAATAGCCATCTTAACGGGTGTGAGGTGATATCTCCTTGTGGTTTTGATTTCTATTGCCTGATTAGTGATATTGAGTACCTGTTGGCCTCTTGTATGCTGCTTTTGAGAAAAATGTCTATTCAAGCCATTTGTCCCTTTTTAAATTGGGTTATTTGGGGGGTTTTGCTACTGAGTAGTATGAATTTGGGCTTTATTTCTAATGGGTTTTTCACCTGAGACCTCCCTGATAAATTGGCATCTTTGGCGTTTACAAACATTTTTCACTGTCTTGTTTTCCTCAAAACAAAGTTCTACCTGCTTGAAAGATTCTTTTGAAAGGGGATTTCCTTAATCACCAGCCACTGTAGTAGGAAATGTGATGAATGGAACCAGCATCACTCCCATGATGAGCGTCCACCTGGGAAATCCTGGGCAAGTAAATCCTGGATGTATCTTACCAGAAGCTGCCTGGGGCCATCAATTCTCAGAGAAGAATTGTGGTAGCATGTCGGAGCCAGATCATAGTGGCTTATGAGAGCCAGTTGTTAAATTTTCAGGAATTTCTGAGACCATTGTTAAACCATTGGTCTCTTTTAAAAAATTTTTATTGCAGTATAGTTGATTTGCAATGTTGTGTTAGTTTCTGCTGTACAGCAAAGTAGATCAGTTATACATATACATATATGCATTCTTTTTTAGCTTCCTTTTTTTGATAAATGCCACAAATCTGGCTTCCCAGAGCCCCACCCCTACTTTACCAGCACTCCACTGGTTAGCTGCAACTAATCAACTCTAGTCACTGACTTTTTGCCAAATGATGGGACTGACTGTGGCACCAATGCTTAGCTAAACTTTTTGACTCTTATGGTTCCACCAAGAAGCCAAGAGTCTTCTTCCTTCAGCAATATTCATTTTAACATCCATATCACATTTCTTCTGCATTTCTATTGATGCATTATAGCAGATACAAATAAGTAGTGTTGTGCCCCAGTTGTCTTGAACACATTCTCCAATATTCTTCTTGGGACTTTTATACCATCTCCCTTAGTGGTGCTGATGAGAAACAGGACATGAGAAAAAAGCCACCTATTTTAAGGCTGTAATGATTTTTCTTTTGGACCCTTGTGCACTGTTGGTGAGAATGTAAATCAGTGCAGCCAATTGGAGTTTCCTCAAAAAACTGAAACTAGAACTACTATACATCCCAGCAATTCCATTACTGGGTATTTATCCAAAGAAAACAAAAACACTAATTTGAAAAAATATACACACTCCAATGTTCCTAGCAGTAGTACGTATAATGGCCAAGATATGGAAGCAACCTAAGTGTCCATCAATAGATGAATGGATAAAGAAGATGTGATATATAATATATATGGAATATTTTTCAGCTATAAGAATGACATCCTGCCTTTTGTGACAACATGGATGGACCTTGAGGGCATTATGCTAAATGAAGTAAATCAAACAGGGACAAATACTATAAAATAGCACTTATATGTGGAATCTAAAAAAGCCAAACTCACAGAAACAGGGAGTAGAGTACCAGGGCCTGAGGGATGAGGGAAATGAGGAAACATTGGTAAAGAGGACAAATTTCAAGTTAGAAGATGAATAAGTTCTGGAGGTGTAAGGCACAGCATGGCAATTATAGTTAACAGTACTGTATTATATATTTGAAAGTTGCTAAAAGAGTAGGTCTTGAATGCTCTCACCACAAAAAAGAAAGGGTAGTTTTGAGACGTGATGGACATAAATGGTTACCATGATAATCATACTGCAATATACATGTTACCAAATTAACACATTGTACACCTTAAACTTACACAGTGTTATATGTCAGTTTTGTCTCAATAAAGCTGGAGAAGTTTTTAAATAAAATTACTTTTCTTTTCATATATTTTCACAATGTCTAAGATTTCTGAGGTTTGTTGAAAACAACTTTAAAAGGAGCAAAGTGTTAGTGGAAGGAGCACAAGAGGCTGATGTATGGAGTTGGCCATGTTGTTTAACTCATCTGAGCCTCAGTTACTCTGTTGAAGCAGAATTTTTTTTTTAACATCTTTATTGGGGCATAACTGCTTTACAATGGTGTGTTAGTTTCTGCTTTACAACAAAGTGAATCAGCCATACATATACACATGTTCCCATATCTCCTCCCTCTTGCGTCTCCCTCCCTCCCACCCTCCCCATCCCACCCCTCTAGGCGGTCACAAAGCACCGAGCTGATATCCCTGGAAGCAGAATTATTAATGTTGGTCTTTCAGGGTTGTCTAAGAAAGCAAAGAAATGTATGAAAAGTGGCATATAACATTCAACTAATCTTTGGAATCTATTAAGACTTTTAAAAGTACAGCTCTGGGGGTGCTTCTTCCATGTCACACAGATGAATCCTTAGGGTATCTCCCCATATTTTAGTAGGAATAACAAGAACAAAAGGAAGAGTTTCAAAAGTAGCTATATGATCTACTTTGGCACAAATTTATAGAGCTTTTTCCTCCCCAATAAAAAAATAATTCTGAGCACACTTCAAAAATTCTATTCCTGAAAAAATCTGTGGTTTGGGATAAGCCAGGTTCAATGAGCACACCAGTAGTCTTGACTTAATGGTGTTTGGAGAGTTATCATTCCGAACTTGTGCTGACACTTCAGAGGTGGGGGGCAGTCAGGTAGTTCTTTGTAGCTGTACAGATAGAAATTCAGAATTCAAAATCCAAGTCAAGTCTTGAGAGAATTCTGTCTCTTTCTCACCCACACAGAGCCCACAATCTAAGAGACCTTAAAGACAGTGGAATCCTGAAGCTCTTCTTGTAAATAAGCTGCCGACATAGAAGAAACATGTTGAGACTATTATTAGAGAACTTTTCTACTCTTTACAATTCATCAGGGTGATAGGAGCCCTTTGGGGACTGAGGGAAGGGGACACCCTAATATCCTAGGATGTTACTTCAGGTTCCTTTCGTTCCCAGCCTTACTAAATTTCCAAAACATGTAGACGCCTTGGATGACAGCTCTCTGCGTGGCTTTGGGAGCATGCATTTGCAAATCTGGGGCAGCAGTTTAGTGCTTTGAGTGGCCATCCAGCTCAACCCAAGCCTATACAAGAGGTTTCCTGGCATTTGAACTGGCAGAGAAGCTAAAGCAGGCTCAGAGCCGAATACAGTTCAGAACGAAATAACATCACATCTATTAAGAACATATCACAATGCCAAGCATGTTCCAGGTACTCAGTGTAAGAGATCTACTGTTGTTTTTGGAAAGGTTAGGTTTGAGGCTGAGGTTGGGTTAGGATGAAATTGGAGCTGGCTTTAACCTTGGTATAGGTGATATATTTGGAGTCCTTTCCTGGTCTCGCAAATCACCATTGCACGTTGGATGCAAACTCGCAGGTATTTAAGTTAGACCTGACACTAATTCTCCAACTAGATTATGAATTTCTTTAGCATTAAGACCTATATAAAGTCGCTTTATCCTCACAACATCTAGTTCTGTGCTCTACACAGAGAAAGTGCTTCGTAGAAACTTAACTTCCCTAATTTGTTAAAAAATATGACCATATCCTCAAAGTCTCTCCCAGGTCATTTTGTGAATCAGAGAGAGGGCAGAAGAGTCTGGGGAGCCAGAAGCCCAAGGCGCCTCTCTCTCCCTCCACTGTCAGGCCATTTATTTGATTTTAGTCTACAGAAGAAATGCCATTTGTGCAAATCTGTGTGCCAGGGGTTTCGGGTGAAATTTGAAATAACTGCCATCTTGAAAACCCCCATCAAAGTTCTTATACTTCAACCTCAAACCCTCACATTGTTGCATCTAAAGAAAATGCACAGTAGAGATATTTCCCAGAAGCCAGTGGAGAAATTGTATGGAGCTGTTCCTGCTTATCAAAATAAAAACATAGCTCTGAGAACATTCGCTATCCACGATCCAGTCTCAATTGTTCCAATGTGTGTCTAAGCGTGAGCCCCACCATGACACATTGGCTTAACCTCTCCAGGGTGAAAACATTCAAGCAATGTTGATTCCACTTTCTCCTTAATGCTGACAACCACCCCAGAGCAAGGAAAAACTTCAGCAAATATCATACAAAGGCAAAACAAAACAAAGCAAAGACAAAACACCTCTTTGTGGTGCCAGTGAACATGGGAAAATGAGAGAGGATTGTGAAATTCTGGGAGATGAGATGCTTAATGAGTGTTTCCTGGTTATAAGGTGTTGTTTATGCCATCCAATTAAGCCATCTCCCCCACACGGGGGTGTCTACAAGGTGTGCCCTGAGACTTGGTGATAATTGTCAGGTGGCTGGAGACCAGAGCCTCAGTATCAAGCAAAAGCCAAAATTATACAGCCAAGCACCTATTAATCAGGATTAACTTCCAAGGATGTCAACTCTGGAATCTTCTTCACAAATAAGCATCTCCTTGTACACTTTTAAAAGAAAACAAAACACTCATTTGCTCACATGGAGTCATCTGGCTGGGTAGGTCCAGAAAAGATGATTTAGCCCAGTCATGAAAATAAACTGGGTGAATGCCCTAAAAGAGGTTAAGGTGTGTCTAATGAAACTCCAACAGCCCACCTAATGGCCCTGTTCCTGAGCCTGCCTTCCCTTCCATGACTTTAATTTTTCTGGGAAATCTTGCTTGTGGTCAAGATCAGAAGCTGTCTCCACAGACAAATAGAGAATTCATGTCATCTGACACATATTTAGGCCAGGGAGGCACTTTTATTTCAATTACCTACTTATTTCACCAAAAAAAAAAAAAAAAAGGATTGTTTTTAAACTCTACTAGACTTGGGAATAAATCTGGTTTACATACCTCAAAATGTACTTCGGTCCAAATCGTTTCCTGCTTTTCCTACATGCAGAGGGTCTGAGGGTTAGCCTGAGACCAGGAAATGAGGCAGAAACCTCCCTGAGGCAAAGCTTAAGAGAATATAGGAACCCTGAGGTCCCAGATGTTAATAACTAAGTGCAGAGGGTCTCAGAAATCCGAGGGATGTGTCCACATCACTAGCGAATACCTGCAATGTTTCATTAGTTTGTAACTTATATGTATGGATTCATTAAGGTATGTGGGGTGGGGGAGAGTGAAGGCGGCAGAGGTCGTTCAGAGCTTTGACATTCCTGAGCATCTTTGCGATTTTAACTTCAGTTTTCTTGTATCTTAGCAAATAAGCCATTAAGGAAATGGCCACTTAGATAGGTTAGATCTTTCGGAGGTAAAAATTCAACATTCCACCCCCTCCCCTAAGGAAAATTATAGACCTTTGGATGAGCAACTGAGAGTCTGTGGGTCAATACTGTGGGGAAACTGTGCTTCAGGCTTCCCATATCTTAAAGAAGTTGCTTAGAGTTTTTATCCTATAAAAGAAGCACAGTGAATCAATTTGCAAATATTGAAGTTGGATAGTTCAGGAAATCTGCACTTTGTTTTACTTAGATCATTGCGTTTTTCTTTTTTAAATCTCATAGGTGATCATAAAGATCAATATCTTATTTGTAGAATATACCTATAGGATGCAATGTAACATATGCCCTCTAATAACAGGGTGATGTGTGTAAATACAAAAATATAAACAATCTGCTTGATCAAAGTTACTCTACCGAGATATTTTCTGATCTAACTTATATAAGCACATTTTATGGATCTCTGACTTTTATTTTAATCTTTCATCCAAAGTATAGACGGATTTGTACTGAGCTCCATGTCTTGAAATTATAACCCTTCATTTTGATCAAACTTTGTAGTATACATAGATTAGCAAACATACACAGCATCTCACTGTTAAAAACAAGTTGTTTTAATGAAAACATAACCTGAAAATCAAGCAGTATTTTTTGGAAGGATAAAACATTGGTTGAACAGCACTGTCTTATTGACATTAAAGACAGTTGACATAACTCTGCAAGGATGCTGAAATTTAACTTTTGTATGTTTTTATTATACCCCAAGTATCAAAGATAACAGAATTTATTCATAGAATGACAGTCATTGAATTCAGTTTTCTGGTACAATTTTCTTCCCATATAAACTCATAAAAAATGTGATGGGTGAACCATTAGGGATGCTTAAAGCAGCCCCTGATGTATGCCCACACAGAAAGAACAGATAGATTGCAAAATGTTTATGCCTTTTACATTTTTTACAGTATTAATAAGGAAACACTGTGATTAATAATCAGAAAAGACTCCGGAGTGGTGCTTGTAAAGTGTACCGTTATAAAGATTTATATCTGTATCTGGGGAGTAATATGGAGCATTGATATTTCAAGGAGCTCAGTCCAAAAATCTCTTTATTCAATGAAAGCCTGGGAGAGTGAAATATCTTTTTTCCTGTGGCAGAAGTGTGGGTATTGCGGTTAGCTGATGATGGACACGGTAGGAAGAAATAGACTTGGATCCCCAAATATTCACCAAACGCTTGAAAGTGCATTACAAGGGAGCTCTGCAACTTTTCAGCACAATTGTCCATCACAGCTGGAGGTGAAGGAGGTATGGGATTACCTGCATTTCCTGACCGAAACCCCGTTCCATATCAAGAATGCAAAGTGGTAAAAATGAACTTATTTACAAAACAGAAATAGACTCACAGACATAGAAAACAAACTATGGCTACCAAAGGGGATAGTGGGGGAGGGATAAATTAAGAGGTTGGAGTTAACATATACACACTACTACATACAAAATAGGTAACCAACAAGGACCTACTGTTAAGCACAGGGAACTATATTCAATATCTTGTAATAACCCACAATGGAAAAGAATCTTTTGGGTAAGGAACTAGCAGAGTCAGCCACAAAATTTATTTAAACCTCCAGAATGAGTTTATATACATACGTATATTATATATATATATATATATAAAATATCTAAAGCTCTGTGGTCCAGTACAGTAACCACTAGGGATATGTAGTTATTTCAGTTAAGTTAGTTAAGTTAAATTAAATTAAATTAAAAATTCAGCTCTTCAGTCACATTTAAGTGCTCAAGAGCTACATGTGGCTAGTGGCTACCATATCAGATATACTAGTCTAAAGCCATCTTTCCATATGTTTCAGTTCAAGGCCATTTTCTTCACCTTTGCCTTTGAAAAAACAATAACAAGTCACCACCTGTTATGCAAAAGTATTTTAAGATCATTGCATCACCACTAGATCATCCCTTGTCTTTGTGTGTGTGTGTGTGTGTGTGTGGTTACAAAGAGTTGAATATCTTCTACATCCATACAAGTAACATGTACTCATTTATACCAAATTAACAACATGAAAGAAGTATTGGTGAGTGACGTGATCACGTACAGACACTGGGCAAAATGCTTTACATACATTTTCTCATGTATACTCACTGCATGTATTGATGGATGAGGAAACCAAGGCACAAAGAGATTGAATAACTTACCCAAGTTTGTACAACTTGGAGCCAAGATTTGAAATCAACTCTGACACCAGACCTATGCTCTGAACTTCTACCCCATTTCAGCTGTCTGCATGCCAGCCAATCTGAACTCCTGCTGTTCCCTGATTTGTCCAGAGCCTGGCAGTTAGTGGGAACTCAGTAAACGTTGGTTGCATGAATTTTGTTTTAATGAAGAATGATTCACACCACTATGCTTTTATAAATACTGCTTTCTCTTCCAGAAACATTTTTAACTCACAACTATTTTGTCTGCCTGGAAAATATCTACTGATTCTTCAAGATTTATCTTGGTCATTACATAGCATCATGAAAAGACTTTACAGAACAGTCCCCTTCCCACATCCAGTGGACAGTCTTAATCATTTCCTCCACATTTTAACATATCTTTTTTATGGCACACTTCTTTATGTATCAACAACTTTTTTAATATAAAGAAATTTATTCTGAAATAGAATAACGTTTCAGGGATACAACATAGTGTCAATTTTAAAGGTTATACTCCAATTATACTTATTATAAAATATTGGCTATATTCCCTGTGCTGTACAATATAGCCTTGTAGCTTACTGATTTTATACATGGTAGTTTGTACCTCCTAATCCCCTAGTCCTATCTTGTCCCTCCCCTGCTTTCCTCTCCCGACTGGTAACCACTAGTTTGTTCTCTATATCTGTGAGTCTGTTTCTGTTTTCTTATATTCACTAGTTTGTTTTATTTTTTTAGATTCCACATATAAGTGATATTATACAGTATTTGTCTTTCTCTGTGTGACTTATTTTACTGAGCATAATACCCTCCAAGTCCATCTATGTTGTTACAAATGGCAAAATTTCAATCTTTTTCTAGATGAGTAGTATTCCTGTACATATATATACCACATCTTCTTTACCCATTCATCTGTTGATGGACACTTACATTGTTTCCATATCTTGGCTACTGTAAATAGTGCTGCTATGAATATTGGGTTGCATATATCTTTAGGAAAAAATGTTTTTGTTTTCTTTGGATTTATACCCAAGAGTGGAAATTGCTGGATCATATGGTAGTTCTATTTTCAGTTTTTTGAGGAACCTCCATACTATTTTCCACAGCGGCTTCACCAATTTACATTCCCATCAACAGTATACAATTGTTCCCTTTTCTACACATCCTCACCAACACTGGTTACTTGTGTTCTTTTTCATGATAGCTATTCTGACCAGTGAGAGGTGACAGCTTATTGTGGTTTTGACTTGCATTTCTCTGATGATTAATGATGTTGAGCATCTTTTCGTGTACCTTTTAGCTATCTGTATGTCTTCTTTGGGAAAATGTCTATTCAGGTTTTCTGCCTAGTTTTAAATCAGGTTGTATTTTTTTTAACATCTTTATTGGAGTATAATTGCTTTACAATGGGGTGTTAGTTTCTGCACCACTGTTGCTGCGCTCTCCTCCGTGTCTCTGAAGCTTCTCCTCCAACCACCTCCCATCTCTGCCAGTGAAGGGGCTTCCTGGGTGTGGAAACGTTTCCTCCTTCACAGCTGCCTCCCAGAGAAACAGGTCCCGTCCCTATTCTTTTGCCCCGTTTTTGCTTTTTGCTTTTGCCCTACCCAGGTACGTGGGGAGTTTCTTGTCTTTTGTGAAGTCTGAGGTATTCTGCGAGCGTTCAGTAGGTGTTCTGTAAGAGTTGTTCAACATGTAGACGTATTTCTGATGTATTTGTGGGGAGGAAGGTGATCTCCACGTCTTACTCATTGACCATTTTGAAGGTCTCTCTCCCAATCAAAGATTTAGAGAAGAGCTAACACCCATCCTTGTCAAACTCTTCCAAAATATAGCAGATGGAGGAACACTCCCAAACTCATTCTATGAAGCCACTGTCACAAAGATGTCACAAAGAAAGAAAACCACACAAAGATGTCACAAAGAAAGAAACTACAGTCCAATATCACTGAAGAACGTAGATGCAAAACTCCTCAACAAACACTAGCAAACAGAATCCAACAGCATATTAAAAGGATCATACACCATAATCAAGTGGGGTTTATCCCAGGAATGCAAGGATTCTTCAATATATGCAAATCAATCAATGTGATTCACCATATAAAAAAATGAAAGATAAAAACCATATGATGATATCAATAGATGTAAAAAAGCTTTTGGCAAAATTCAACACCATTTATGATAAAAAACCCTCCAGAAAATAAGCACAGAGGGAACTTAGGTCAACTTAATAAAGGCCATATATGACAAACCCACAGCCAACATCATTCTAAGTGGTGAAAAACTAAAACCATTTCCTCTAAGATCAGGGACAAGACAAGGCTGCCCACTCTCACAACAAAAATTCAACTGTGTTTTGGAAGTTTTAGCCACAGCAATCAGAGATGAAATAGAAATAAAAGGAATCCAAATAGGAAAAGAAGAAGTAAAGCTGTCACTGTATGCAGATGACATGATACTATACAGAGAGAAACCTAAAGACCCTACCAGAAAACTACTAGAGCTAATCAATGAATTTGGTAAAGTAGCAGGATGCAAAATTAATGCACGGCAACCTCTTGCATTCCTATACACTAATAATGAAATATCTGAAAGAGAAATTAAAGAAACACTCTCATTTACCACTGCAACAAAAAAAATAAAATACCTAGGAATAAACCTACCTAAGGAGACAAAAGACCTGTCACAGAAAACTATAAGACACTGATGAAAGAAATTAAAGATGATACAAACAGATGGACAGATATACCATATTCTTGGATTGGAAAAATCAACACTGTGAAAATGACTATACTACCCAAAGCAATCTAGAGATTCAATGCAATACCTATCAAAGTACCAATGGCATTTTTCACAGAACAAGAACAAAAAATTTCGCAATTTGTATGGAAACACAAAAGGCCCTGAAGAGCAAAAGCTATCTTGACAAACAAAAATGGAGCTGAAGGAATCAGACCCCCAACTTCAAACCATACTACAAAGCTACAGTAATCAAGACAGTGGCACAAAAACAGAAATATAGATCAATGGAACAGGATAGAAAGCCCAGAGATAAAACCACGCACATATAGTCACCTTATCTTTGATAAAGGAGGCAAGAATATACAGTGGAGAAAAGAGAGCCTCTTCAATAAGTGTTGCTGGGAAAACTGGACAGTCACATATAAAAGAATGAAATTAGAACACTCCCTAACACCATACAAAATAATAAACCCAAAACGGATTAAAGACCTAAATGTAAGGCCAGACACTATAAAACTCTTAGAGGAAAACATAGGCAGAGCATTCTATGACATAAATCACAGCATGATCCTTTTTCACCCACCTCCTAGAGAAATGGAAATAAAAGCAAAAATAAACAAATGGGACCTAATAAAACTTAAAAGCTTTTGCACAGCAAAAGAAACCATAAATAAGATGAAAAGACAACCCTCAGAATGGGAGAAAATATTTGCAAATGAAGCAGCTGACAAAGGATTAATCACCCAAAGTTACAAGCAGCTCATGCAGCTCAGTATCAAAAGAACAAACAGCCCAATCCAAAAATGGGCAGAAGACCTAAATAGACATTTCTCCAAAGAACATATACAGATTACCAACAAACCCATGAAAGGATGCTCAACATCACTAATCATTAGAGAAATGCAAATCAAAACTACAATGAGGTATCACCTCACACCAGTCAGAATGACCATCATCAAATAATCTACAATGAATAAGTGCTGGAGAGGGTGTGGAGAAAAGGGAACACTCTTGTGCTGTTGGTGGGAATGTAAATTGATACAACCACTCTGGAGAACAGTATGGAGGTTCCTTAAAAAACTAAAAATAGAACTACCATACCACCCAGCAATCCCACTACTGGGCATGTACCCTGAGAAAACCAGAATTCAAAAAGAGTCATACCACAATGTTCATTGCAGCTCTCTTTACAATAGCCAGGACATGGAAGCAACCTAAGTGTCCATCAACAGATGAATGGATAAAGAAGATGTGGCATATATATACAATGGAATATTACTCAGCCATAAAAAGAAACGAAATTGGGGCTTCCCTGGTGGCGCAGTGGTTGGGGGTCCGCCTGCCAATGCAGGGGACGCGGGTTCATGCCCCGGTCTGGGAGGATCCCACGTGCTGTGGAGTGGCTGGGCCCGTGAGCCGTGGCTGCTGGGCCTGTGCGTCTGGAGCCTGTGCTCTGCAGCGGGAGAGGCCACAACAGTGAGAGGCCTGCGTACCACAAAACAAAAACAAAAAAAGACAACAAAACAAAACAAAAACAAACATTTTTAAGTAGAAAAAAAAAAAGAAACGAAATTGAACTATTTGTAATGAGGTTCATGGACCTAGAGTCTGTCATACAGAGTGAAATAAGTCAGAAAGAGAAAAACAAATGCCGTATGCTAACACATAGATATGGAATCTAAAAAAAAGAAAAAGGTTCTGAAGAAACTAGTGGCAGGACAGGAAAAAAGATGCAGACGTAGAGAATGGACTTGAGAACACAGAGAGGGGGAAGGTTAAATTGGGACAAAGTGAGAGAGTGGCATGGACTTATATATACTACCAAATGTAAAATAGATAGCTAGTGGGAATCAGCGACATAGCATAGTGAGATCAGCTCAGTGCTTTATGACTGCTTAGAGGGATGGGATAGGGAGGGTAGGACGGAGATGCAAGAAGGAGGAGATATGGGGATATATATATATATAGCTGATTCACTTTGTTATAAAGCAGAAACTAACACACCATTGTAAAACAATTATACTCCAATAAAGGTGTTTAAAAAATGTTTGATAGAATTCGCCTGTGAAGCCATCTGGTCCTGGGCTTTTGTTTTTTTGAAGATTTTTAATCATAGTCTCCATTTCAGTGCTTGTGATTGGTCTGTTATATTTCCTATTTCTTCCTGGTTCCATCTCATAAGGTTGTGCTATTCTAAGAATTTGTCCATTTCTTCCAGGTTGTCCAGTTTTTTGGTATATAGTTGCTTGTAGTAATCACTCATGATCCTTTGTATTTCTGCAGTGTCAGTTGTTACTTCTCCTTTTTCATTTCTAATTCTATTGATTTGAGTCTTCTCCCTTTTTTTCTTAATGAGTCTGGCCAGTGGTTTATCAATTTTGTTTATCTTCTCAAAGAATCAGCTTTTAGTTTTATTGCTCTTTGCTATTGTTTCCTTCATTTATTTCTGATCTGATTTTTATGATTTTTTTCCTTCTGCTAACTTTGGGGTTTTTTTGTTCTTCTTTCTCTAATTGCTTTAGGTGTAAGGTTTGGTTGTTTATTTGAGATGTTTCTTGTTTCTTGAGGTAGGATTGTATTGCTATAAACTTCCCTCTTAGAACTGCTTTTGCTGCATCCCATAGGTTTTGGGTTGTTGTGTTTTCATTGTCATTTGTTTCTAGGTATTTTTTTAATTTCGTCTTTAATTTCTTCAGTGATCTCTTGGTTATTAAGTAGCGTATTGTTTAACCTCCCTGTATTTGTATTTTTTACAGATGTTTCCTGTAATTGATATCTAGTCTTATAGCATTGTGGTCAGAAAAGATACTTGATACGATTTCAGTTTTCTTAAATTTACCAAGGCTTGATTTGTGACCCAAGATATGATTTATCCAGAAGAATGTTCCATGAGCACTTGAGAAGAAAGTGTATTATCTTGTTTTTGGATGGAATGGCCTATAAATATCAATTAAGTACATCTTGTTTAGTGTATCATTTAAAGCTTGTGTTTCCTTGTTTATTTTCATTTTGGGTGATCTGACCATTGTTGAAAGTGGGGTGTTAAAGTCCCCTATTATAACTGTGTTACTCTCGATTTCCCCTTTTATGGCTGTTAGCATTTGCCTTATGTATTGAGGTGTGCCATTGCTGGGTACATAAATATTTACAATTGTTATATCTTCTTCTTGGATTGTTCCCTTGATCATTATGTAGTGTCTTTCTTTGTCTCCTATAATAGTCTTTATTTTAAAGTCTATTTTGTCTGATATGAGAATTGCTACTCCAGATTTCTTTTTTTTTTTAATATCTGGAGACATTTTTATTTATTTATTTATTTATTTATTTATTTTTGGCTGTGTTGGGTCTTCATTTCTGTGCGAGGGCTTTCTCTAGTTGCAGCAAGCAGGGGCCACTCTTCATCGTGGTGCACAGGCCTCTCACTATCGCAGCCTTTCTTGTTGCGGAGCACAGGCTCCAGATGTGCAGGCTCAGTAGTTGTGGCTCACAGGCCTAGTTGCTCCGTGGCATGTGGGATCTTCCCAGACCAGGGCTCGAACCCGTGTCACCCGCATTGCCAGTCAGATTCTCAACCACTGCACCACTAGGGAAGCCCACCAGCTTTCTTTTGATTTCTATTTGCATGGAATATCTTTTTCCATCCCCTCACTTTCAGTCTGTATGTTTCCCTAGGTCTGAAGTGGGTCTCTTGTAGACAGCATATATATGGGTATTGTTTTTATCAATTTATCCAGTCTATGTCTTTTGGTGGGAGCATTTAATCCATTTACATTTAAGGTAATCACCAATATGTATGTTCCTATTCCCATTTTCTTAATTGTTTTGGATTTGTTATTGTAGGTCTTTTCCTTCTCTTGTGTTTCCTGCCTAAAGGAGTTCCTTTAGCATTTGTTGTACAGCTGGTTTGGTGGTGCTGAATTCTCTTAACCTTTGCTTGTCTGTAAGTGTTTTAATTTCTCTGTCGAATCTGAATGAGATCCTTGCTGGGTAGAGTAATCTTGTTTGTAGGTTTTACCCTTTCATCACTTTAAATATGTCCTGCCACTCCCTTCTGGCTTGCAGAGTTTCTGCTGAAAGATCAGCTGTTAACCTTATGGGGATTCCCTTGTGTGTTATTTGTTGTTTTTCCCTTGCTGCTTTTAATATGTTTTCTTTGTATTTAATTTTTGATATTTTGTTTAATATGTGTCTTGGTGTGTTTCTCCTTGGATTTATCCTTTATGGGACTCTGTGCTTCCTGGACTTGACTATTTCCTTTCCCATATTAGGGAAGTTTTCAACTATAATCTCTTCCAATATTTTCTCAGTCCCTTTCTTTTTCTCTTCTTCTTCTGGGACCCCTATAATTCAAATGTTGGTGCATTTAATGTTGTCCCAGAGGTCTCTGAGACTGTCCTCAATTCTTTTCATTTTTTTTTTCTTTATTCTGCCCTGCAGTACTTACTTCCACTATTTTATCTTCCAGGTCACTTATCAGTTCTTCTGCCTCAGTTATTCTGCTATTGATTCCTTCTAGAGAATTTTTAATTTCATTTATTGTGTTGTTCATCATTGTTTGTTTGCTCTTTAGTTCTTCCTGGTCCTTGTTAAATGTTTCTTGCATTTTCTCAATTCTATTTCCAAGATTTTGGATCATTTTTACTATCATTACTCTGAATTCTTTTTCAGGTAGACTGCCTATTTCCTCTTCATTTGTTTGGTCTGGTTGGTTATTAGCATCATGTGCTGTGTGTTTCTCTGTCTTCTCATTTTGCTTAACTTACTGTGTTTGGGGTCTCCTTTTTGCAGGCTGCTGGTTTGTAGTTTCCGTTGTTTTTGGTGTCTGCCTCCAGTGGCTAAGGTTGGTTCAGTGGGTTGTGTGGGCTTTCTGGTGGATGGGGCTAGTGCCTGTGTTCTGGTGGATGGGGCTGAAACTTGTTTTCCTGGTGGGCTGGACCACGCCCAGTGGTGTGTTTTGGGACGTCTGTGACCTTATTATGATGTTAGGCAGCCTCCCAGCTAATGGGTGGTGTTGCGTTCCTGTCTTGCTAGTTTTTCATCATACAGTGTCCAGCACTGCAGCTTACTGGTCATTGAATGGAGCTGGGTCTTAGCATTGAGATGGAGATCTCTGGGAGAGCTTTCACTGTTTGTTATTATGTGGAGCCGGGAGGTCTCTGGTAGACGAATGTCGTGAACTTGGCTCTGCTACATCAGAGTCACAGGTTTGAAACCTGGCCGGAGCACCAAGACCCTATCAGCCACATGGCTCAAAAGAAAAGGGAGGAAGGAAGGAAGGAAGGAAGGAATGAATAAAGGAAGGAAGGAAGAAAGAAAGAAAATAAAAAATATTATTAAAATAAACATAATTATAAAAAATAAAAAAGGAAAAAGAAAGAATGAAGAGAACAGTCAAACCAGAAAACAAATCTACCAATGATAACAAGCACTAAGAATTATACTAAAAACAAAAAAAGAGCAGACAGAACCCTAGGACAAATGTTAAAAGCAAAGCTCTACAGACAAAATCACACAAAGAAACATACACACACACTCAGAAAAAGAGTAAAAGCAAAAAATATATATATATATATATATAAAGAAGAGAGCAACCAAATCAATAAACAAATCTACCAGTGATAATAAACTCTAAATTCTAAACTAAGATAAACATAAAACCAGAAACCAGTCAGTCACATATGGCAAACCGCAAGTCTACAGTTGCTCCCAAAGTCCCCTGCCTCAGTTTTGGGATGATTTGTTGTCTATTCAGGTATTCCAAAGATGCAGGGTACATCAAGTTGATTGTGCAGATTTAGTCCACTGCCCCTGAGGCTGCTGGGAGAAATTTCCCTTTCTCTTCTTTGTTTGCACAGCTTCCAGGGTTCAGCTTTGGATTTGGCCCCGCCTCTGTGTGTAGGTCGCCTGAGGGCATCTGTTCTTCGCTCAGACAGGACGGGGTTAAAGGAGTAGCTGCTTCGGGGGCTCTGGCTCACTCAAATTGGGGGAAGGGAGAGGTATGGAGTTCGAGGCGATCCTGCGGCAGCAGAGGCCAGAGAGATGATGCACCACCCTGTGGCACGCCGTGCGTTCTCCCGGGGAAATTGTTCCTGGATCCTGGGACCCTGGCAGTGGTGGGCTGCACAGGCTCCTGGGAGGGAAGGTGTGGAGAGTGACCTGTGCTTGCACACAGGCTTCTTGGTGGTTGCAGCGGCAACCTTAGCGTCTCATGCCCGTCTCTGGGGTCTGCGCTGAGACGCTCTTGCGCATCTCTGGAGCTCATTTAGGCAGTGCTCTGAATCCACTCTCCTCGCACACCCCAAAACAATGGTCTCCTGCCTCTTAGGCAGGTGCAGACTTTTTCCTGGATTCCCTCCCAGTGAGCTGCGGCACGCTAGCCCCCTTCAGGCTGTGTTCACGCAGCCAACCCCAGTCCTCTTCCTGGTATCTGACCTCCAAAGAGGGTGGAGCCTCAGCCCCCAGTCCCCACCAGCCCGGGTGGGTGAGCAGACAAGCCTCTCAGGCTGGTGAGTGCTGGTCAGCACCGATCCTCTGTGCCGGAATCTCTCCGCTTTGCCCTCCACAACCCTGTTGCTGTGCTCTCCTCTGCGGCTTCGAAGTTCCACCCTCTGCCACCCGCCGTCTCCGCCAGTGAAGGGCCTTCCTAGTGTGTGGAAACCTTTCCTCCTTCACAGCTCCCTTCCCGAAGTGCAGGTCCCGTTCCTATTCTTTTGTCTCTGTATTTTCTTTTTTCTTTTGCCCTACCCAGGTATGTTGGGAGTTTCTTGCCTTTTGGGAAGTCTGAGGTCTTCTGCCAGCGTTCAGTAGGTGTCCTGTAGGAGTTTGTTCCACATGTAGATGTATTTTTGATGTATTTGGGGGGAGGAAGGCGATCTCCGTGTCTTACTCTTCCGCCATCTTGAAGGTCTCCCCCCCATCCCTTGTCTTAAGTTAATTTCCTCCAAAAGCTGCGGCTGAGAAAAGGCTTGGATGTAGGGGCTTTATATGGGAGATGCCCCACCATCATGAAAACAAAACAAATAATAAATGAGCAAAAGCATGAGTGAGGGAATGAGAGAATGAGACTGGGAAAAGGAAAGCTCTATAAAGGTGGGTTATTGAGGTTGCTGATGCAGACAGGGGGGACCAGCTCCACTGGGACCTCCGAGAAACATACACAATACCTCGCAGAATTGTCTTTTCAAAGTTCAGGAGGCTGGCGCACTAGCTCCCACACCCCATTCATTGAGTGTTGCCCTGGGGTGTTGACTGCGCTCCACTAGCACAGGATGCTGTCTCTATGTACGGGCTGAATAGGCTCCCACAGCTTTGAAGAAATATATGAGGTGAAAAAGTGTATGGATGCCCAGCTGGAACGTTAAGGGAAGCCCTGTTAGAGCACACAGCACTATCAAAGCTATGGATGGTATCAGAGAGGAGCCCAGGAGACCAGACATGTCATTCCAAGATCTTCTGCTATACCACTCCAACCCTCATTGTTGGTGATTACATTTTAAGCTCAGTTCTTTTTGTAAAAGGTTTTGGCCCAAGTCAATTAGGCAGTTTGAGGAGCTCCTGAGTTTACCAATAGATATGAGGCCATTGTTAGCCATGGTTACTCTCTCTCTCTTTCTCTTCCCCCACCATAACTAGGAATAAGAGCTTAAATCATTAGAAAGTAGAAGAATAAGAAGAAGGGGCAGAGGGAGGGGAGGGGGAGGGGGGAGGAGGAAAAGAAGCCACCAGTACTGAATTAGTGTCACAAAATACATTTTATATCAGTATATTTGGGGAATTAAGTGAGGTTTTCGTGTAGCAGTAGCAAATACCTCTCTCAGATCCAAACATTTGCCCAATGCTGCTTCAGAGCAGACAGCTGACACTGGGCTGGGATTTAAAGGATTTCAGCCATGGCTCCTCTTCCACAATTTATCCCACATATTCACCCACCTCAGCCTAGAAGTCCACGATTGAAGAGCTCCACTCTGGTGTTAAGGCTTTGCATCCCCCAAATTCTCCGTTAAAACTAACTACTCCTGGACAAGAAGCCCCCTCACCAATAAAGTAGCCCCCTCACACACACATACACACACACAATGGAATATTACTCAGCCATAAAAAAGAATGAAATATTGCCATTGGCAGCAACATGGATGGACCTAGAGATGATCATACTAAGTAGATAAGACAAAGACAAATACCATATGATATCACTTATATGTGGAATCTAAAATATGATACAAATGAACTTATTTACAAAATAGAAACAAACTCACAGACATAGAGAACAGATTTATGGTTACCAAAGAGGAAAGGTGGGGGGAGGGATAAATTGGGCATTTGGGATTAGCAGATACACACTACTACACATAAAACAGATAAACAATAAAGTCCTACTGTATAGCAGTTATTATGATATTCAATATCTTGTAATAACCTATAAAGGAAAAGAATATGAAACAGAATATATATATATATACATACCTACATGTATAACTGCATCACTTTGCTGTACACCTGAACTAACACAACATTGTAAATCAACTATATGTCAATTAAAAAAAAGAAGGTCCATCACCATTGAGTAGCATTGTTTGAGATATGGCTGTATGATAAGACAATCGGGGGAGAGCACTGAAGATCTACATTTATGGTAGGTGAGGGAACGTAATGATACAGAAATCAACATAAGCACAGAACTGCCTGAATAAGAGAGCTCCCCACCCCCGCCTCACCTTCCCCACCTCTACCTAATTTAAGAGCGTTAATAGAGGGCTCCAAAGGTAAAGTGTCATTATTTTGCTTTGAGCCAAAAATAACCTTGGGTAAAATTGGCTCACTCATTCATTAAACGTTTCTTGAGCATCCACTGAGTGCCAGACCTAGTGCTTAATTCCAGCTGTACAGTGATGACCAAAACAGATATGGTCCAGACCTCAAAAAGTCTAGAGTTCTAATACAGAAGACATTCAAGAATCAAGTAAATTCACAAATAAATAAGTACAAAGTCTAATAAGTGTCACAAGGGAAAAGAACAAGTCCTACGTGACCAACCCTTTGGAGGAAGTGATACAGAGGCCTGAAAGATGGGGTAGGAAGAAGGAAGATTCCAGGGAAAAGGGAGGTTATTTGAAGATCACATGGACAGGAGGCGATCAGGGTGTCAGTACAGTGGCCGGATGAGTTTGGAGAGAAAGACAGTGGCTAGGACACATAGGGCCTTACTAGACATCCATCCCTCTTATTTCACAATTCTAGAACAAAATACCACATTCCCAGTTCTTCATTTGTATTTGGGTAATTCTCATGCACGCTGTCTGCTTAACAATAATAACAATAACTAATATTGTCCGATGCCTGTATGGTTCATGAGGGCCTTCACCCTAGAATTTATCCATTTACTATTATTAATATTATTAAATATCAAAATTACAACATGTAAGGGAAATGCTTGGAACTCTGGGTGGATTATCTCAGTTAATTTTCAACACAATACTTTATAGCAAGACTCACTACATGACATTTTACAGATGAGGAAAACAAAGCTGTCATAGGTTAAGAGCTGACCCCAGGGTTGCACAGTTAATGACCCATGTAGACCTGATTCTAAAATCCATACTCTAGACTAAGGGTTGGCAAACTACAGCCCTTGGGCCAAATACTGCACATCATCTGTTTCTGTAAATAGAGTTTTTGGGAACACAGCCATGCCCATTCATTTACATATTGTCTATGGCTGCCTTCCCACTACAATGGCAGACTTGAGTAGTTATAGCAGGGTCTGTATGGTCCATAAAATCTAAAATATTTACTATCTGGACATTTACAGAAAAAGTTTGCTGACCTCAGCTCTAGACAGGACAAGAGCTTTTATGCAAAGACTCTTGGAATCCCTTAGGGATAAATTCTCTAAAATTATAAGTGTCTATGTTTAGCTGGGTGCTTCTTCTGAGGAAAAGGTCTATGGCTTTCATCAGATTCTCAGAAGAATTTAGGACTTTAAACTAAATTGAGCCCAATTGAACTGGAGGATGTATTGGAACAGTGATCTTCAGACTGTGTGTGGTCCCCATACACACAGCAGAGAACTTGCTGGGAAGTTGGGAACTTCTACTTGGGAGCTTGTTAGAAATGCAAATTTCTACTAAGTTAGAAATCCTGAGGATGGGGCCCAGCAATCTGTATTTTAACAAGTCCCCTGACACACACGCAACCAGGTGGTTCTGAAGCTCTTTCAAGTTTGAGAACCTCTAAACTATCTAATCTTAAAAAATCAAAAAGATTTTGTATGGTGACAAGTGGTTACCAGAATAATGAGTGATCATTTTGTAACGTATTTAAATGTCCAATCACTACATTGTACACCTGAAACTAACATAATATTGTACATTAACTATACATCAATGAAAAAAACCAAAGTCCAAAAAAAACCAAAGTCAAAACACTGAATGCCAACACATCAGAACTCTTGGGTTTAACCATAATTTTTTTGCATTTTACAGAGAGAGAGAAGAAAAAATGGCTCATTTGAACAGATACTTGAAGATGTCATCTTCTCCATTGGCTATGACTGTCAACTGCGACTTTTAAAACTGAACATTTAAGTTCATCTGAGATTCGAAATTAAAGGACATTGCAGCATTTGGGTTTCTTGCCTTTCAACACTGGACTCTCATTTAAGCTGTTCAGACTGCTTGTTAATAGCCACTGAAGGTAAATCCCTCTGCAGACGCTACACTGTGAAAAACATACTAGAGACCACCATCTGGCCCATTCTTTTTTAGTGACACAAGTGACAAAATGGTCAAACATAAAAATTCACTGCTTTGGAACTCAAATTTTCCTCCAACAAACTAGCTGTGATGAGTCTGCCTATCCCGGCTACCATCTACAAACACATTTCTGGTCCAGACCTGGGATGGCCCCCATCACAATCCCTCAGACCTTGCCTCATGCACTTCTCTGAACCATTTGTTCATTTCAGGGCCATTTCTTTATGGCTCTGAAATCATAAATGTGACTTTAGAAATGAAAATGCTGTTGTTGAAGATCATAGTTTTAAATGAAAAGATTCTTTGGGAGATTCTCCACATTTTCCACTTTGACTATTTTCTTTTAATTCTTAGGACTGCCTGAGAAGAGTGGCTTCTCTTCTGTGTACTCGTGTTTTTTGGGGGAAGGCTTGCTCTTGGTTTGGATGAACTCATCCAGAGAGACATCTACCTCCAGATGAACGTGAACTTCAGCAGCTGCCCAGTTCAACCGTAACTTCACTGCATTGTCTTCCATCTCGGGGCCCCATGCAGGGTTTTTCATTGTTTACACCACTCCTGCGGTGATTCCAGAAGTTTCCCATAAACCTACCCGACACCTGCATAATTTAATAATTATTATATCAATATTTAATTACCCTCCACCTGCATAATTTAAATCAATTTTTTTTTTTTTTGCTTTTTTCTCCATTTGGAGCTCAGGGTGTATGAAGCAGGTGTGCTGATGTTGAATGTGGCGCTTTCTGGAAGATTCCCTCTATCGCATTAACGAGACCTCATTGCCTGGAAGCAGAAGGGAAGCATTGTGTTTGGATAATTAGTATAGATAACCCTGGTCTGGGAAGGAGCCTTTCATTGGTTGAGCGGGATTTGCACTGTATTTGCCCACATCCAGCTAGAGAAAGAAAGTACACTCCTCCACTAATTACTTTCGCGTCCCCAGTAGCTTCCTACATTTTATGTTTACTCACTCCTTCAGCACTGCTTTCTTCAGAAATCCACTAAAATCAGTATTCTGGCAAAAACTCCATTGCTACCAAATTTCCCCCTATGAGGAATAATAACAGCAGGTAATACTAATAATAGCAAATAGTGCCAGACACTGTTAACTTATGTGGTCCTCAGAACAACCCTGTGAGAATGTGAGGGTCATCCCCATTTTACAGATGAGAAAACTAGGCTTAGATTGGTTAGATAACTTGTCCAAGGTTACACAGCTAGGAAATAGTGGAGCTGGGATTTGAACATGGTCTGGGGCCAGAGTTCATGTTGGTAACCACAAGGGGGGCTCTGATGTGTCCAAAAGACTCCTCTGTCCTCTTCAGAAAAAGCTATTCTTTGGCTAAAAGCAATATCCTCCTTTGAACATGACAGCGAGCTCTCCACCGGGTTTCACGAACCACTTGCAACAGGATCTGAAGCATTCGTTAACATGTCAAATCTTATTTTCTGCTCCCGTTTTACTGCATCACAACCTCTGTGGTGGGGCCCAAGGGGTCTGCAGGATGAACAAGCTTCAAGACAAGCTGGTGCCCATCAAAATTTTAGAACCACCGATCAATCCCCAGGAACTTTCTGAGTTTTTGCCAGTCATCACGTGGCCCCATAGGACCTCCATGTGTCTTCAGTGTTTACAAATTCTTCTTCTGTTTGACAGAATCACAGACATAGAGAACAGACTGGTGGTTGCCAAGGGGGAAGGGGTTGTGGGGAGATGGAGTGGGAGGTTGGGGCTAGCAGATGTAAGCTTCTATACATAGAATGGATAGACAACTAGGTCCTACTGTATAGCATAGAGAGCTATATTCAATATCATATGATAAACCATAATGGAAAAGAATATTTTTAAAAAAAGAATGTATTGATTGATATATAGATAGATTGATTGATATATATATATATCTGAATCACTTTGCTGTACAGCAGTAATTAATACAATGTAAATCAACTATACTTCAATTAAAAAATTTTTTTAAAATTTTTAAATTCTTCTTCTGTTTGAAACCTTTCCATTGGACAAGCCCACACCAACCTGCTGGAAGTCCCAACTGTGATAAGATTTGAAATAGACCTTAAGATGCTATACTCAACCTCTGGAAGGCCAGACACTATAAGACGCTTAGAGGAGAAGATAGGCAGAACACTCTTTGACATAAAGTGTAGCAAGATCTTTTTTGACCCACCTTCCAGAGTAATGAGAATAAAAACAAAAATAAACAAATGGGACCTAATTAAACTTAAAAGCTTTTGCACAGTAAAGGAAACCATAAATAAGATGAAAAGACAACCCTCAGAATGGGAGAAAATATTTGCAAACAAAGCAACTGACAAAGGAATAATCTCCAAAATATACAAACAGCTCATGCAGCTCAATATCAAAAAAACAAACAACCCAATCAAACAATGGGCGGAAGACCTAAATAGACATTTTTCCAAAGAAGACATATGGATAGCCAATGGGCACATGAAAAGATGCTCAACATCACTAATTATTAGAGAACTGCAAATCAAGACTACAATGAGGTATCACCTCACACCGGTCAGAATGGCCATCAACAAAAAAATCTACAAACAGTAAATGCTGGAGAAGGTGTGGAGAAAAGGGAACCCTCATGCACTGTAGGTGGGAATGTAAATTGATACAGCCACTATGGAGAACAGTATGGAGGTTCCTTGAAAAACTAAAAATAGAATTACCATATGACCAAACAATCCCACTACTGGGCATATACCCAGAGAAAACCATAATTCAAAAAGACACATGCACTCCAATGTTCATTGCAGCACTATTTACAATAGCCAGGACATGGAATCAACCTAAATGTCCATCAACAGAGGAATGGATAAAGAAGATGTGGTACATATATACAATAGAATATTACTCAGCCATAAAAAGGAACGAAATTGGGTCATTTTTAGAGACATGGATTGATCTAAAGACTGTCATACACAGTGAAGTAAGTCAGAAAGAGAAAAACAAATATTGTATATTAACGCATACTTGTGGAATCTGAAAACATTGGTATAGACAATTTTATTTACAAAGCAGAAATAGAGATACAGGTGTAGAAAACAAACATGGATACCAAGGGTGTCGGGGGGAGATGAATTGGGAGATGGGGATTGACATATTTACACTATTGATACCATGTATAAAATAGATAACTAATGAAAACCTGCTGTATAGCACAGGGAGCTCTACTCAGTGCTCTTTGGTGACCTAATGAGAAGGAAATCCAAAAACGAGGGGATGTATGTATACGTATAGCTGATTCACTTTGTTGCACAGTATAAACGAACACAATATTGTAAAGCAACTCTACTCCAATAAAAATTTTAAAAATTAAAAAATCAAAAAAATAAAAATTCTTCTTCTGTTTGAAACCTTTGTATTGGACAAGCCCACAGCCACCTGTTGGAAGCCCCAGTTGTGATAAGATTTGAAATAGACCCTAAGATGCTATACCCAACCTCTTACCCCACAGCACTCAGAATGTCGTGCCTCATGATCTCAGAGGCTTTGCCTGTTCTGAGCATTTCTGCAAGGAGCCGTGGGCCATGCTTGGCTAATACCAGCAGTTTGTGCAGTCCTTGGCTTTGGAAGGGGAAGAGAAGAGACAAAAACAAGAACTCATGTAGCTAGCTCCAACCGCGGGTTGGCACGCTGCCACGCTCCCTGTGCATGCGGTCTCCACCGGAAGCAGCCCTACATCTCAGGGAGTCACCCACTCCAGGAAAGAATTTCTGTGTTTATAACAAGGTGGAGAGAGAGAGAGAGAAAAAAAAAGGACTCCCTTTTTTCTTTTATAAAAGTAATGCAGGGCTTCCCTGTTGGCACAGTGGTTAAGAATCCGCCTGCCAATGCAGGGAACACGGGTTCAAGCCCTGGTCCAGGAAGATCCCACATGCAGCAGAGCAACTAAGCCCGTGTGCCACAACTACCAATCCTGTGCTCTAGAGCCCGCAAGCCACAACTACTGAAGCCCGGGTGCCTGGAGCCCGTGCTCTGCAACAAGAGAAGCCACCCGCAATGAGAAGTCCGCGCACCGCAACAAAGACCCAACGCAGGCAAAAATAAATAAATAAAATAAATAATTAAAAAACAAAAAAACCCACCCCCCCAAAAATAATCCCATTACTGCCAACAACAACAAAAGTAATGCAGTATGGCTTATTCTTATCTGCAGGCCCACCTCTAACATTTGAAGCACCTGGAACAAGCATACAAATAGAGTCCCAGGGACCAAATGTCCAAATATTTAAAAGTCATAAATCAAATGAACAAACCATTATATCAAATATGTTTTATTTTCTTCCCTTGACAAATATATCTTCGTAATGACCTCAAGGCCACGCTTGGATTTAGATCCCCAGGACCCCAGAGCTCCACGTGGAGCCTGGAGGTGGGGGAGACCTGGCCTCTGGATTCTGACTCATGGCTTGTCCCCACCTGTCCCTAGCCCTGGATTTATCTGAGCTGGGAGGGGCCGCCATGCACAGGTGTGGACACATGAGTCTGCAGGCCCGAGTTCTGTCCACACTGCGAATAGTCATCCCATGGCCACCCCATCAGGACTGAGGGTGCATCTATCAATGAGACGGTCCATCTTTGGGAAGAGAAACCCAGAGAAGAGGCCCACCCAGTGCTGGAAATGGGGAAAAGAATCCAAGATGCCCAAATCCAAATACCCAAAGGGTAGTCTAGAACGTATGAGCGGGCACTACCTTCTTTTTTTTACATTTTTATTTTATATTGGAGTATAGTTGATTTACAACGTTGTGTTAGTTTCAGGTGTGCAGCAACGTGATTCAGTTGGACATATATATGTATCTATTCTTTTTCAGATTCTTTCCCATATAGGTTATCACAGAATAATGAGTAGAGCGCCCTGTGGGCACTACCTTCTTGACCGCATCAGGAGCGGCATGACCCAAAGAGGCCCAGGGTGGGGCCTTCTAAAGCAGTGCTACTCAAAGTGTGGCCCTGGACCGGCAGCACTGGCATCATGGGGGAGGCGTCATGGGAACACGCAGACTCTCAGGCCCCATCACAAACTACTGAGTCAGGGACTCAGCGGGCGGAGCCCAGGACCCTGAGCCTGAGGCAGCCTCCTTGCTTTTGACCCATGCCAGAGTCGAGACTCACAGCTCTGAGAAAACACAGGACTCAGTGTGGTACCACCCCGCCCCCTTGCCCAGGTGCAAAGCCAACGCTTCTTGTGTGTATTTTTCTCCGCCTCTCCTTCGGGCTCTTGTCACAGGTTCCATGTATACCTTTCTTGGTTGCCTTCAGCTTACCGACATCTTCTCTGAGGTTCCTCTCACCTTGCTCCTCTCGCCTCAACCGCCAGCTGTGTCCCACACCCATCAGCGCTGTGTATCTCTCTACTGTCCGATGTTCAAACAACTTGAGTAGTTAATGTGCTCCCTCTTTTAAATTACAAGGAACTGTCTTTTCCTTTTTGGGTGCCTATCTCAAAGCCTTGCAGAAAACACAGAACCCGTAAACATGCATTGATTGCCATCACAGAAAGAAGAGAGAAAGGGATCCGGAAAGGAAAACGAAGAAGAGCGACTCGAGCAAAGAAGGAAAGAGCTTTCCCTTTAGACCAGAATCCTCTTTCTTCCTTCCGCATACCCCTGCTTATGCAAAAAGGATGAGTTCCCCGGGGGGCTGTGCCGTGTTCAAGTCCTGGGATTTTCACCAAGTTACCAGACCTCCCCGAACCTGCTTCCCCACCTTGAAAAAGTAAGATGTGGTGAGTCTGGACTTTGATGGTGTTTGTGAAAGCATTGGTTACATAAGAAGTGCTCAAAGGAGACTAGCTTCCGTCCTTAAGAACGAGAATTGCAATTGCTCGGTAAACACAGAGCAGGCACAAGCGTAGTCAGCAGTTTAAGGAAGAACAGATCCATTTAGGAAGAGGAATGGTTTCTTGAGGCCACAAAAGCTGTGGATATTGTGTCAATGGGGTCAGGTCCAGGGGCAGATTCAGATTTTTTGAGTCCTGAAGCTTGTATAATTTGAGGGACTCTAAGAAAAAGATTATCTTACTTTGGCAAATTTTACAAAGAGATACAGCCATGTGAAACCATTGCTAGGGCGCTCCCAGGTCTTGGAAGTCACCTGTGCAAGTGAAAGGCCCTGGAGCTCCATTAGCTTCACGATAAATCTCTCCGGTCCGGTTTCAAGGCAAAGTTGGGAGATCCGAAAGGAGTAAACACATCTTGGTGTTTAGGACTGGACACAAATAAATAAAGCTCAAAGTGATCCGTATCCTTTTTTATCTCCCCGTTAGTCTTGCCTCAGTGGAGCTTTCTCTTTTCATTCTGGAAGAGTCTCTGGGTGAGTCCCTTTACCTTCACCTGTCTGCAGTCAGAGCACATCATGGCTCTCACTCACCACCTCCTTGAACCCCAGGATGGCACCCTTTCTTGGCTGCATCGAAATCAATCTGCCTCTTTAAGATTCTGTTCAAACTTGTCCCCAGGCCCATGGCTAGAGAAGTGGCTGGAAACCAGGAACCCCACATCCTGCTCCCCTACTAGCCAAGGACTCACAGATCTCCCTCAGGCAAATCGTTGTGGGCTCTGGGTCTTGATTTCTCACTCTGTAAAATGGGGTGGCACAGTGGGCATTCCCCTTGCACCTCCACCTCCAGAAGACCCAGGAGCTGATGGGGGATGAGAGATGAATGAGGTCATGCTTTTTAAAGACTTGGCACTCTTGAGTGGAAATGCAATGTTAAATTACAAGAAAGATGTATCTCGAGGCTGAGAGTTCATTTCTTTCTTCCTTTTTTTTTTAAACAAGAGATTCTGAGAGCAAAGTAAGCTGGAGCTTGCATGTATAGCACTCACAGCATGAGAAATGTTTATCTAAGGAGAACAAGCCAAAGTGTGGTTAGAAGGGAAGGAATGAAAGGAAAGAGAGATCGTCATCAGATTTACTGACACTTAAAGGGAAAAAAGAAGAGAGAGAGAAAGGGAGGAGGCTATCCTACCTAAAGAAAACAAATAGAGGAAAAAAGGGGCAAAAGCGTAAACTTGGACCGCATTTTAAGAAAAGTGCCCCCCGGCCCCAGCCTTGCCTTTCTTCATTAATTCAAGGTGGAATTATGATATCCTCCGAAATGCACAGCTTAAAGAAACTGAGTGCCAGGGAAGCAGGTTCACTCACGAGAGGCACCTTAGCTAGTTTCCAACAGAGGTGAGATTAGCACCCAATCTCTCAACGCCCCATGAGAGGTCTTCCCACTACACTACACTGACTATGCAGGAAAAATCGGTCAAGGAGAAATGTTTCCTGATGTGCCAGCTTGTTAACTTCGAGTACACTTGGCGCTGGTATTATCAGAATGTTCAAGCCTGAGATCTTCAAGGTCTGCTTGCAATGAAATCGACTTGTAAATAACAGCATTCCAAGCTGCTAGTAATTCATTAAACTCCAGAGCTTTGCGCTGGAGGTGAAATATCCATGCCCTCTAGGACTGTATAGTCTTAGTTGAGGAAATGAGCCTAGGCACATCAAAAGCTGACAAAGAATAGAGATGAGATGAACGTTCAGTGAAGAAGGGTCCAGAGAGATGCTTTGGAAGCATAGCCGTCCTGGAGGCTCCCAGTGGCAGGGCTAGACATGGAGAACTGGTGAATTTCGAGAGAGGAAATGAGAATTCATGGCTGGCACAGGAACTACCTAGGGAAAGACCTGTAGACAGGAACTGGAGGACACAGGGAAGGTGAGTTCACCAGTCCCACTAGATTTCAGACTTTGTGTCCAGAAAACAACGTCCAAGGGTGGAAAGAGTTTGGAACCAGATTGGGGAAAGCAAAATGAAATTTGAGCAAAGGGAAAAGAGACTTGATCCTAGAGGTAAAAGGAACCATAGAGATTTGGGTAAGGACAGGCTGAAGGTATTGGAATCAACCTGGCTGTGGCATGCAGCAAGGGTTTTAGGGTAAAAGGCTAGCAGGAGGAGGATTAGTTAGAGAGGTTTTCAGTGTGGAGGGACTTTGAACAGGTTAAACATGTCCCCCTAACTCTCATTTGTATCATTCACTGAAACAGAACCTTTCTTGATAGCTAGGGGAGAAGGAAACCTCCACCATATCCTAAAGACTGAAACAGTGGCATCCCCACCGATCAGGAGTCATACTCATTGAAAAGTTAGACGATGTCCCGTTTGGAAGGGCTGTCCCCTCCAAAATTCTTTCAGGGCAGTATTCATGTCCTATGGGGAAGCTAAAATTGTCACAACAGAAATGAAAACGGGGGGACTGGAGTCAGAATTAGCGCCACTCAAAGTCTGACCCCAGCGTGCAACCCTCAAACTCCCCAACACTAACTGCTGCCTCGGGGCAGAGCCAAGAGGAAGTCCGCAGCCACAAGTGGCTGTTAGTTTGAGCCTGGCTGGCGGTTCCCCAGGGTCAGCCGTGCTCCTTGCACAACCACAACTGTCAGTTGAAAAAAGGAGGAAAGACACCTGGGGGGCTTCAACCTTAAAATAAGATCTGTGAACCCTTGCAAAAAAACCATCCTCTGTGCAAGTTGCCTCTTAGTATGTTTTTATTACTCTTGGTACGTTTGCTCTTGGTATATTACTTTTTTTTTTTTTTTTTTTTGGCAGTACGCGGGCTTCTCACTGTTGTGGCCTCTCCCGTTGCGGAGCACAGGCTCTGGATGTGCAGGCTCAGCGGCCATGGCTCACGGGCCCAGCCGCTCCGTGGCATGTGGGATCCTCCTGGACCGGGGCACGAACCCGTGTCCCCTGCATCGGCAGGCAGACTCTCAGCCACTGCACCACCAGGGAAGCCCCGATATATTACTCTTGATATATATTCTTGGTAAATTACTTCTACACCTGGGCAGATAGCGAAGTAAATGCATGAGTGGAATAAGTTTTCAGGGAATGTTTTGTTTTTATTATGTTATGTGCATGTGTGTATGTGTGTGTGTGCACAAAATTAAGGTACCCAGGACTTACATAGGAAGACTAAATAAAATGCCAATTCGTAACTGCCTCAGGGAAAAATATTGCTCAAATTTAGGTTAGCCTTTGAACAAGCCAAGATATTGTTTGTGACCTTCCCTAAAATGTTGGTCTTTTCGTCCATCCAACTTTTGCTTATGCAAGGGCCCCTCTCTGTAAAGCATCCTGCTTCTCTCCATCTATTGAAATTCTCCTTGTCTTTCAAGTTTCTTCTCTACCTGCTTCCTCTTCCTCCAAACCTTCCTCAGAGCACGTGAGCCCCCAAGGCTCAAATTAACCCCCGTAATATCGTTAAGTTCCCACTCTTCCAACGCTCTGCCAGGAGTCCATGAAGCAGGTGCCTACCTTCAAAGAACTCATAATCCATTCGAAGAAATAACTTCACAAACAGCTAAGCTCTCCTAAGATGCAACAGGGACCTAACGGGATGCAGGCCCTAAACACTGGCCTTAGTGCCTGCCTGGAGCCTCTGCTGAGGGAGAAGCCTTTAGGAGCCGTCTTCATTCTGTTCGACCCCACGATCCTCCAGTTGTAGCTGATTGGCCAGTGAAGGGCAGCGGAGCCAAGGCTGGCCAATCAGCAGGCTGGCCAATCAGCAGCCTAGCCAATCAGCAGCTTAGCAAGTGGCTTGGTCCCAAGGCAGTCGGCCGGCACAAAGTCGAGCCAATCCGGTTCCTGTTCTTGGGAATTTAAAATAGAAAATATGGTGAGAACATGGCAGCCATCAGCAGGAGTAAAAGGTGAAAGGTAGTGAGGTAGGAGGGGGGCAGGACAATCATGACGGGCCTAGGTGAGCCAGCAACAGCTCCAATAATAGTTCATGTTTATTGAGTACCTACTATGTACCAGATTTGGTTGGGTTTTTTCCCACTTATAGCTGAGGAAGCTAGGACTTAGATGAATAGTGTCACTTTCTTTGGGTCTCAATTCAAATATCCCCTCCTTACACAAACTGCTCTATCCTCAGTAGCTTCCCTTTCCCACCACTTGACCCTCCTAGGTCACCCTGTTTATGTCACTACTTAAAGTGTGGTCCGTGGACCCACAGCATCAGTATCAACTGGGAACTTTTTAGAAATGCAGCATCTTGGCCCTGCCCGAGACCCACTGAATCATAATCTGCATTTTAACAAGATTCCCAGATGATTTGTTTCCAATTAAAGTTTGAGAAGCACTTTATATTATTTTATGTTACTGATATTAATTTATATTTATCTTATATTGCAATTTTATTGTTATTTTTTATTATCGGTCTCCTCTAAAAAGATGGTAGGTCCCATAGGGCTGGGATTTTGTTTGAACCTGACCACCTCACCTCTTTATCCCCAGAGCTTAAAACATAAGGTAGGCATTTCAGAAATACTGGTTGAATGAACAAATGATTTTGCCCAAGTTCTCAGAGCTAATAGTTGAAACTGCTACCCAAGGCTCCAAAACCCAACAGGTGGCTTCCTGTTTGAAGCCCTCGTGCCTCCAGTTTCTGGAAATGCTAGACGCTGATGATTCTCATCTGAGCCCCTGCCTGGGAACTGCCCTTAGCAGTCTCACCCACGATCATACTCCCTTCTCAGGGGCAGCCTGCACCCAAGGACTAGCAGGTAAGGGGCATTCAAAGACCCAACCCCTCTTCCCTCAATTCAGGGCAACTCTGAAGAGGCATTGCTGCTACAGATCTCCCCATGGGATGGGCTGAGGGCTAGGGCTAATACATGGCATCCCAGCTTCTCCCTCTGTCCAGTCCTGTTTCCTTCCCTGTCTCACAGGAATTGATCTCAAGGGCATTCCCCCCTCCCAAATTTTTCTGTGCCCAAACCTCCATCTCAGAGTATGTTTCTGGGGAATCCAGTCTGAGACCAACTGACACATGGCAGGAGGTGGTGTCATTGATGGGGGGCCCTGGGATGAGATTCCAGAAGGGTCAGTTTTCCTCCTCTGGAGCTCCCAGGAACTGTCACTCTCTAAGTGAGCCTCATTCCTGCAATGAAAGTGGCTAAGTCAGAGGGGTAGGAGGAGCCCATGGAAGTTCATAGGAAGGGTGACTGATGGTAACACAGGGATAAGAGAGACTTCTAATTGTGTTAGTACCTCCAATACAAGATTTTAAATCAGGCAGCAGTATAACTTAAAAAGCAGAGGGTACAAAGAATACACGTAATAAATACTCAATAGGTTATAAGGCACCAGAAATAAAAATCCAAACACCGGAAGTGAAGTATAAAAGAAAAATGAATGTTTTTTTCCTACTGATGGTATAAATTAGCATTTGTGGGGAATTCCCTGGCAGTCCAGTGGTTAGGACTCTACACTTTCACTGCCAAGGGAGCAGGTTCACTCCCTGGTCGGGGAACTAAGATACCACAAGCCTCCCAGTATGGCCAAAACCAAGCAAAAAACAAAACAAAACAAAACAAAAAGCATTTGTGTTTTATCCAGGAAGTGTATAACACAGACTGTAAACTCAGTGTTGGAAAGTGGGTGAATTCGCCTCAAATAACATCCAAGAGGGCTTTTGGTGACCAAAGTACTTAAAGGACCTACAAGTTGATCCCATTCAATAGAGAAAGAAAATAATTACACAAGACTGGTGTCTAAATAATGGTCCAACTTCAATCATCTATTTTTTTAATACATAAAGGCACACATTTATTTATTTTTTATTTAGTTAGTTAGTTTGGCTGCGTTGGGTCTTCGTTGCAGCGTGTGGGCTTCTCCTTTTGGTGGCTTCTCTTGTGGAGCACAGGCTCTAGGCATGTGGGCTTCAGTAGTTGTGGCACGTGGGCTCAGTAGTTGTGGCTCGCGGGTTCTAGAGTGCAGGCTCAGCAGTCGTGGCACATGGGCTTAGTTGCTCCGTGGCATGTGTGATCTTCTGAGACCAGGGCTTGAACCCATGTCCCCTGCATTGGCAGGTGGATTCTTAACCACTGCGCCACCAAGGAAGTCTCCAATTTCAATCATCTATTGATGATTGAAAGACTCATCCTGAGTCTCTGAGACACAATTTCTGGTTACCTTCCTACTTAAAGTAACTGAAAACATATGAAACACAGCTCTGGAGACATTGGACATCAGTCAACAAAGGACAGTGAGAGCTGAGAGACAAAAAACAAATGAAGTGAGCCTTACAGTTGCCCTAGATTACTGCCTGGAGAAAGTCTGGAAGCTGTGGTACGGGGAGGGGAACTCCAGGCAGAGCCCAGTGGTCTGCCCAAGTTGGGGAGACAAAACTGGGAATGGGAAGCCAGGGCAGCTAGAATTTACAAGGCAGGCAATCGAAGAGGAGCGCTCTGCCCACAGAGAAAACTCCACGGACCGGCAGAGGGTCCCTCACATATTCCATCGAGGACTAACCATTGCATGTGTGTGAAGACTTTAGAGGAAATAGTGCCCAGTAGCAGCAAAAAATTCACACTACATGAAACACAGCTCTGATCCCACCGAACAAAGCCTAAGAGCCATACTCAGGAGGTTAAAACTGGCTCTAAGTACCTTAACCATGTCTCAGGACAAAGCTCAGAAATACAGAAATAACAAAACTATCCAGCACCCAACAAGGTAATAGGCACAATGGCTGGCATCAAATTAAAAATCACCTAACCCAGAAAGCAGCAGAAAATGCAACCCATCTGGGTCAATGGAAACTGACCCAGAATGACACAGATGATAGAATTAGTAGACAAGGACATTAAAGCAGATAGTATAACTGCATTCCAGATGTTTCAGAAGCTAGAGGAAAGATTGAACAGGTGAAGCAGAGACACGGAAGATATTTAAAAAGTCAGACTTCTAGAAATGAAACATGGTGGACCAAGGAATGAGGTCTGCACTAAGAATCTTCAAAAGCCTTTGTGTGCTCTTCCCAGAGAAATGAAAGCCTCAGCCAGTATTTCTCTCATTCACCCTCCATCCCTGAGGAGAGACCTGTAGGGCTATTTTTACCTGTTCAGCAAAGGGGGCCCCTCCAGCTACCTACAGAGGTTGGAGCTTGGAGCTGTATGAAGCAAGACCAGCTGCCACAATGGGACAACAGTTCCCTTCTTGTCCAGCAGGTGGCGCCAGGCAGGGCGAAGGGTGAGAGGCCGGGGGACATGAGTTCTGGTTCCCTCTGCCCTCCAAGTTGCCGTGTGTCTTTGGGCCATCTAGTTAACCCCTTAGAACCCCAGTTTCTTAATCTGTAAGATAAGGATGAAAATAATAATACTCACTTTGTAAGATCGTTGTAACAATTCGGTGGCATTCAATGCATCTAAAAGTTCTTTCCAAAGTTCCCATATTTGTGATTATTTTCACACACCGTGAAAGCCAGGAGATATGTACCAGCATCTGTGGGGATGCCACACGCTCTTCCTCAGACCCCACTCTGTGCCAAGGAATCTCTTAATCATCTTCACTTTTTTTTTTTTTTTTCCAGTACGTGGGCCTCTCACTGTTGTGGCCTCTCCCGTTGCGGAGCACAGGCTCCGGACGCGCAGGCTCAGCGGCCATGGCTCACGGGCCCAGCCGCTCCGCGGCATGTGGGATCTTCCCGGACCGGGGCACGAACCCATGTCCCCCGCATCGGCAGGCGGACTCTCAACCACTGCACCACCAGGGAAGCCCAATCATCTTCACTTTTTTATTGCAGTGCCCCTGACATTCCTTAAGGCTTCTTAGTTCATAGTAAAGAAGATAAGAGCAAGTAAGACATTATTTGAACAACTAATTAAGAATGGGAGAAAAATGTTTAAAGCTTGCTATTCTGGTTCTCCATGTGGTGTAACAAACCACTCCAAACCTAATGGCGTAAAACAACAACTAGTTTACTATGCTCACTAGTACTGTTGGGACTTGGACGGTGCTCAATGGGAAGGGCTTGTCTGAGTAGCCTTGAACCAATTGCAGAGTTGCCCTCTGAGCTTAATTCAAATGACCCTAGGACATCAAAAAAAAAAAAAAAAAAGAAAGAAAGAAAGAAAGAAACTGATTTTTCCTTAAGCAAAATGAAAATCTCAGAAAATTTTAACAGACAATGTGTTATATTAGAATCCCTAGTCTTCAGGGGCTACTCCAAAGAAAGTCAGGGTTAATAAAAGTGTGTGTAGAATATGTAACAAAAGTAAAAACAGGTCTGTTTCTGCAGGTATTAGGTTTGAGACTTTTCAAGTTTTACAGAAAGAATGGCAAGCCTGGTCTGAATTAGAAGGATTCTGGCTTAATATTTATTGTAGCGTCCAGTGGGATGTGTTAGGATGCAAAGATATCCCAAAAAGTTAGCACAAGAGCTTAGGGAAAACTCTGCCCTCAGGAACAGGCCACATTCACCCCCCAATATTGAGCTCAAGCAACTGAAGGCACTGGAATGACAGTGTGGGAAGCCCTGCTCCTTTGGTTTGGTTTGATCAAAAACACAGCCCTTGATTTAGAGCGAAAAGCAGAATCACCGAAAGTGACAGCACCTCTGAAAACAAAAGAGATGGTGCTGGGCTCCAGCACTGTGGGAGAAGTGGCCACACAACTGCATTTTCTAACAAAGAAGAACCAGTACGCCTTCCAGTATTTATACTAAAGTGTGCGTGCGGACCCGTGATACCTTCCAGTATTTATACTAAAGTGTGTGTGCGGACCAGTGATGCCTTCCAGTATTTATAATAAAGTGTGCATGTGGACCAGTGACTCTGAAAGGCAGAGTGATGTGTTGGGCAGAGATGTGAGCATTAGAACAAATCCATCTGGATTTGAATTCTAATTACTGACTAGCTGTGCGAACTTGTCCCCCTAAGGTTTAGTATCCTCTAGAAAATGGGCAAAAATAATGTTAGCGCTCTCAGAGGGATGCTGCCAATGTATGTAAAAATTTAACATAGCATAATTCATTAAAAATGCATCCTTAAGTCTGATTTTATTACTTTATTTTCTTACAGTTTATATTAGTTTCGTTTTGTAAAGATAATATATGCATACTATAGAAAATTTCAAAATTAGAGAAACATAGACAGAAAAGTAAAAGTCACCCATAATTCCGCCACCCAGAAGCAATTTGTGTTAACATTTCAGTATATTTCATTCAGTCTTTCTGTAATGCGTTTGCTCTCTCTGAGATTTCACTGGGGGTATAATTTTTCAGGCTGTATTTTCCCCTTCTCATCCTAGAATCAATATTTTCCACGTAAATAAAAATCCCCCCTGAACATCCCTTTGAATAGTTGCATAGGCTTCCACTGTACACACACATCTGACTCTCTTAACTATAAAACCAGGATTTCTCTAGGACAACAAAAAAGCTTCCATTCCTTTCCTTGGGAGAGAAGACGCTGAGAGTCAACTGCATTGCAAGGGCTGCGTGTGCTGGCTACATGCTTCAGACAACAACGGTAGCACAGGTTTTAAGGCATAAAAGCATTGTTAAAATATAGCCCTAGATCTGCCCCCTTAAGGAACATGGTCTTAGCCCCTAGCCCCGTTTTCCAGATTTCCAAGTGCAAATTCTTGCCTAATCTTGAGAATGTCACAAACCTGTGACGCTCACAAAGGAATGCTTGCAATTTTCTGATTTTCACTTAGGTATCATCTGTCACTTCTAATTCTGAAAAGTCTTTTTTATAGAAAATATAAGAGAGCATGTTTGTTGTGGCTAAAAATTGCCTTCCTCCCATCACAAATAAAGCTATTTTCTTCTCTTTCTTAAATGTTCTGAGAAATCAGCAGGTAATTAAGGGAAGATATTTATTTATAAATATACGTATACTCTGCAATCACTGGACATACGTGAAGGAATCTGGGAAGCAACACATATATTTCTGCTCACACAACGCAGTCATTGGCTGGACTGGCTTCCCGTTTAACAATTCTAAATTCTTAATTGCCTATCTTTGTTTTGGCCACTCTTACCTAAACATTTACTGCTCCACACAAGTGCTTGCTATGTTTGTTATTAAAGCTTCTTCCACTCCGGGTTAGGGTATGTCTCCTTGCACAGGCCACCAAAACCAAACAGAAAAGGCCTGGCAATGCAAACAGTCCCTGAATTATGATACCTATTACTTTTTATTAGTAGTAAAAACAAAAAGAAGCAAGGAACAATTCTATTTCTGCAGAGCACTTAGAACATAAATAATAATAAAATGCTGAAACTCTAAAACTACTTACGCAATATTAATTTAATTCTAATAAAAAGTAGGTTTAGGCCTTACCTCCATGATAGCAAATGTGATGCAGTTTTGTTGTCATCCAATATTTATACCCAAAAAACATTTTGGGTTAGGAAATAAAGTAGTGATAAAAAATTACAGTCTTTGAATACTGGGCTTTGACTAGTCCCCTGCTGCCCTTTATTGTATGTTTCAGTAAAATACAGTATATCTTGCTGTTTTATTTCATTGTTTGTGGCCCATGCAAAATCCTATTGTCCAGCTGCCCAGCATAAATGAACAACAAATCAGAAGAACCAGAGAGACACTTTAACTGATTAAACTGGATCTGGAGTTTTCCTTTTGCTGCTAAATTACCACCTTATTGCAATTATTTTTACACATTGTGATTCTTTTTATACATTGTGATTATTTCCTGCAAAATTCAGGGGAGATGCTAGTCAGACGGCTTAGGCTGTAGCACTCCATCTTCAAATCTCAAGCCCAGTAAAAAATTCAGCTTTTATATTCGAAGATTATGTATTTTTCTCCCTAAAATTATTTAAATCAGCTGATTAGTGGAGCTTGGGTAACCAGGCTTTTTTAAATTTCTTTTTTTATTTTACTCAAGTCTCATCACTTTTTTTTTTTGTAGAAGCTATCTGGCTTAAGGAACTCTGCCATAATTTGAAGGAAAGTAACCTTATTTTGTCACAAAACATAAAAGGCAAAATAGAATGGGGATACAATTCACATTTCACCCATAGAGTGATTAAGAGTTAAAGTCTATAGAGCATGTGTGAAATTGCAGAAAATATTAGAGCAATCGACTTTGTAATATAAAAATTAACACATGAAAACACTTTTTGCTACATTTTGGGACCTCATTTAGAGGTACCTGATAAAGAATAGACACCATCTGAAAATGAAGGAAACATAAGGTTTCAACCAAAATCAGAGATATGTCTTTATCAAGGCCAAGTGTATATAGACAAAGCAGACAACCAGAACGTCAATGTGTGGATGCACGAATTGTGCACTGCACAACTCCAGGGGGAGCCATTCATGTAGACTGCAATGTGAATGATATTTGATTAGATCTCATTAATTTTGTGCCTTCTATTCAGGAACGTATGATTGCGAGAAAGTTCGAACAAAATTTACTTTTGGGTGGGTCTGAGATTAAAAACTGTAGCTGAGTCAAGGTAAATAGTTATGTATGAAATCCACTCTGTTGAGTTCTATTGGCTACATAAGAAAAAAAATTAAATTTCTACTTTAGAGGAGCCTATCTACACTTGAACTGAGGGGGATTTGTAAGGTTTACAAGAGAACAATTGTGACATGCTTCAGAACATTCACTACCAACAATTAATGTGCTGTCACATGTGCTCATTTTCCAGACATAAGTGAATCTGGCCATAGCTCCCCCTGCCCGGTGATACTGGAGTAACCTTTTTTTTTTTTTTGTACTTAAAAGTAATAAAATGACATTTCTGTTCAAACATTATACTGTGCAGCTTTGTTACCAATTCGGATTCACCTTTTTTTACCTCACATTTGAATTAATAAGGTTTAAGTGCATCTGGGGCAGGGACTCACATATTTAAAGCTTCATTCTAATATTAATAGAAGAAGGTAAAAATTCAGATGTCAAAGCAATTTAGATGGCAAGTTTTTAACTACGGTGCCATCTCTACTGAGTTTGTCAGGGTCTCTTCTTATTTAAAATTATATATGTAAGTATATATAAATATAAAAATATATATCTGGTCTTGTCACCTGCTATTTATAGGCGAATATTAAAAACTTCTGAATGATTAAACCTCAAGTGATCTACACATGTTAACATATGCTGGAGAAGGACTTTTGACTCTTCTCTGTCATTACCTTGGTTTCCTTGGACTGAACAAAGTTGCCTGGACTATCGCTGATGCTATAGTCCTAACGTATGTCCAAGCATATGTTAGGATCAACTCAAGATGTATTTCATAAGTGCAAAGCAACTCTGTTTGCCATAATTGGGCAGGTCCAAATCCCCCCTCACATACCTTCAGCTAGGCTTACAGGTGAGCACACGCCGCGCACACACACAGCCAGGAAAATCCAATCCCCTCTTTGGGAACACACAAACAGGCATTCAGATATTCGATCTGTCCACTTGCATGGCAAGTCAAGAATTCCTCTTTTGTGGTGAGGGATATATCGATTATATATCTCAATTTAAAAAAAAAAAAAAAGGAAAGGTAGAATTCCTTTGCAGAAAAATCACCCCTCTGTTGGCGTATTTGCGGCCTGGATATTGCTGGAATTCTCAGAGTGCTGAGGTACAGGCAAATGATTAACACGTCTCCATAAATCACTGCAGATTTAAGATTTAAATACGCACTAAAAATGGCAGGGACTCTTGGGTCTTCTATTTATAAATGCGGTCCTTCTTTTACTTTCGCTTCTCCCCCACCCCCGCCCGTTTGGATCAAAGAGAGAATTCCAAGCAGACTGAAAAACAATGGTAAATGTTTGCATTGCTGAAATTCACGCTGGTGCCATAAGTGGATTTAAGGCGGACTGGGCTCTATAAACAAAATAAAAAGATGGCAACCAAATGAAAATATGTAGGAAAGATACTGGGGGAAAAATGTTTCAGAGAAGCAGTCTGGTTAGTTGTAAAATGACTTTAAATTAGGCTTTGAAAAGGATTGCTAAAATCTTGACACATATATGAGCAGCTTATTATCATGCAGTTGTGCAGTAGTTGCTTGATCTTGTTACTGATTCGTCACATATGAATAAATGATTAATTACCAGAAAGGCTAAAACAGAGTAGAGTGAGAGTAGTGAGGCTCACCCTGAAAGAGGAGCTTAAACACGTTTATTGCCCTTTAAGTGCATTTCATTAAGGCCAATTAAGGACTTTCATGTCTTATTAGAAAAACGAAGTGGATTTATGAGGTTTTCGTAGGTTGTAAATGCTGGGGCTAGCAGATACAAAACCGAGCAGAAATGGTAGTTAAGAGCTAAGAAAATATATACAAATGCTCCCAGAAAGCAAATATTTAACGGCGGTAAAGAGCCGGTTCAACACGAAGGCGATCTTTAAATAAAAGGGCATCATTTTTATTTCCTATCATCTACTCACTATAAACTTCAGGATTTGCGTACGGAAAAGGTTTCTCTCTGCAGTTTGGGAACCTAATTCAGGGTGAGGAAAAAAGAAAAAAGCACAGCTAACCCTAAAATGCCTGACAGCCACTGAGCCCTTTCTCAAAACAAAGGTATACGCCGGTAAAAAATGCTCATTTAATTCCAGGGTGAGAGACAGATCGTCTAAAGAGAGGAAGCTCGGAAGTAAATCTAACACTGACATGGTTGTTAATGAACAAACAGCAAGCAAAATTCACTGGTGGTGGTTAGAGACACACGCCTGCCTCGCTTCCCACTTTTCCTGTCCCGTCAGATGGTGTCAGAACATTAGCCCTACCAAATGATTATTATCCACCCTGGATTTCCTTGATTCGTTTTCAAGGAAAATTACCACGACAGGTTAGCAAGCATGTTCTATGGCCCTGTGGGAATGACGATCGCCCGCACATCATTCTAGCCATGGGTTGATCTCTTTACTCAATGTTTATGCATCTCCTTAACTCTTTCACAGACACATACACACACACAACAAACACACATAATGTTTTCTCAGGAGACTCGGGAAGCTTTGTAAAATGCAGGGACATGCAGTTATGAATGTTTGGTAAAACACACATTTTTAGCTTACACACCATTATGGAAAGCCTCAACTCTTAATCACACCCCCTCTTGGATAAACAAATTAAAACCTTATGAAACTTCTTCAAGAAAATATCAACTGAAGATGTACAGTGACAACTCTTGAAGCTCAAATCTCTCCTCCTCTAAAAAAAAAAAATGGAATATTGGCAAGTCAAGAGATGATGTCTTCTTGATTCTTTTAAAAATTCAAGAGAAGCACCACACAGCACATGAAAGATGTCCAAAACTCTCCAACAGTTTCGCAGCACACACATATTCATCTAAAATCAACGCCTCGGTTTTGCTTGTTGAAAACCCATTTGCTGCCACAGAGAAGGCTGAACATGGAATTTTAGCACTTCTTCAGGACCACTGGTAAATTTTTCCACTGAGAACATTTAAAATGGTATTACTAGAAGATCTAACAGCAGGAAGTCAGATTAACTGTGCTGTTTTAGAAGAAAAAGATGAGAAGGTGGTCTTTTACATTCATGAAGGTGAAATTTACGAAACTGAAGGTAAAGTCCTATAGGCACATCCCTGCCAAAAATATTACAACAAACACATAAGACAGCAAACAAAATATTAATTTCCATGTCCTTAGTGTAACTCTATTTTGTTCAGTGAATTTGATTTTCCAAACAAATAATGGCCTGGACAGAGACCTAAAGCAACTAGCCATGTATCTGTTCAGGCTCTGCAAAGAATTTTATTGAACTGAAATGTGATGAGCATCTGTCCTTGGTGATTTATTCCAAACAGCGGAGATGTTATAAAATGAACACATTGCATCTCCTGCTATAAAAGAGAAACAAAATGATCTTTTAGTTAATATCCAATCAAACTTCAAGACACCTTACGGAACACAAGGATTTCATGGGATCATTTCATTCCGTTGCACCTAAACGCTAACACAGGATTCACTTAAGAATTTCTAAAATGCAGAGCTAAATGTGTATAACCGGTTTTGTTTTTTCCAGATCAATAGATGCCACTTGATTTTTATTTTTATTTTGACAATCCAAAATGTAGGCCCAGGCTAGGGTGCTAATTACCAATAAGTTCTTATTAAACAACCAAGAGTGCTTTTTCAGAAAGTTCAGTACCAATTTGGGCCTCAGGGTCACTGAGTTACAAATAGAGTGGAACCTTTTCAAGGTCAGGATTGGATACATTTTGTCAGGCACAAATAGACTATTTCTGGGAGAATGGCTGTTAAAAAAGAGAAAAGAAAAAAAGAGGTTGGGTTTAAAAGCCTCCAAAAACTTCTAGCGTGTTTTATTCCACAAAAGAATTTTCAGATGACTACAGGACAGATGAATCCCAAATAGATTAATTCTTACGGGATTAGGATAGGGACATTCAAATTACAACTAGCACCCCAAATATTTCCACAATAATGCAGTTCAAGACTGTCAAATCAAAACAAGCTGTATCTAATCTAACCAATTTATTTTTAAGGAGTTCATTAAAACTAGGGAATTAGGGCTTCCCTGGTGGCGCAGTGGTTGAGAGTCTGCCTGCAGATGCAGGAGACACGGGTCCGTGCCCCGGTCCGGAAAGATCCCACATGCCGCGGAGCGGCTGGGCCTGTGAGCCATGGCCACTGGGCCTGCACGTCCGGAGCCTGTGCTCCGCAGCGGGAGAGGCCACAACAGTGAGAGGCACACGTACCACAAAAAAACACAAAAAAAAAATAAAAAAATAAAAATAAAAATACTAGGGAATTAAACTTGCAAGTGATGAAAAGGTAATTTCTGTTGATATCCAACTCAAAAAAAAAAGTCTCAAATTATTAGAGTTTAGAGCAAAATTAGATTTTAATATTAGGAAAAGAGAATGGTTTCTATTGAATCATAGGACTAAATCTGCCAACACAAGAGCAAGGACGAGATAAGGGAGGATTTAGCATATTCAAACAGAGCTGGACAATTTCAGACCCAACGTGGACTGATTTCTCTCTGAATTTTCTAGGTTGCTCGTCCATAAATCTTCAGTAATGAACAAGCTGCCACATCTTCCCCTTTCCTTTAGGCTGTTCAAATTCTCATGACATTCTATAGTCAGAATTTCACTGGGCATGTTTGGCCTACCTTGCACATATGATTGGGCAGAGCTTTGTGGTGCTACTTTGGGGTAGACAGTTTTGAAATAGAAGGGCAACTTTAAGGAAGTGGGCATAAATATGATCAGTTTTTGTAATATTCAGACTAGCTTTGTAAAAACCTCCAGCCCCGTTTCAAAGCAACGAACAATAGTCCAGAGGTGATCTGTGGGCTGAAAGCTAAGGTCACAAACTACCATTCTGTGTGCTACCTTTGAGCCAGACACATGTTTTGGTAGGGTGGCACAGTGTTTTTAAAACTAGTAAGCCAATACGTATTTAAAAATCTGGAGATTTTATCAGGTTTCTGGCTTCTTGAAAAATCGGAATATCTGGATCACTTGGCCCAAATTCTCTATGGCAATGGTCAGCTGGAACAGAGTGTGCGCTCTTTCTTTAGCTCCCAAGCCATGCATCCCACCCTTATTATCTTATCACTGCCTGTTCCTCATGCATGTCTGGCCCTTAAGTTTGGTTCCCAGGCCCATGGTCTCTGATCCTTTTCCCACATTCCTTAAAAATTTTCATGCATCTTAGTTCAATGAACTGTTAATCAGAAAGAAATCAGAAATGAGAGATGCCTTATTTAGGGACTATGTGACCTACCTAAAAGTTGATTACAAAATAAAATGCTGAATATTGACTCATCACATTTTCAGTTCCTTATACCGGAAAGCAGCAAACTATGGCCCATGGATAGACCAAATCCTGCCACCATTTGGTTTTGTAAGTAAAGTTTTATTGGAACCCGGCCCATTAATTTGCTTACAAGTGGCTGCTTCACACTACAGCTCTGAAAGACCTGCAAAGCCTATATGTTTACTGTCTGTCCCTTTACAGAAAAAGTGTGCCAACCCCTCACTCTCTAGATTTAGAGGTGGGTTCCCATTTCTAGGGCCCGCAATGACACTAAAATCTCACTCAGTCACTACTGGTCCTTCCCAATGTGCTTTGCATCTGCTAAGGTCACCTGCCTGAATCAATAACTGTTTATTTTCTTGGGGGTGGGAGTGGCCACAGTCCCAAATTTGGAAAGTATTCCTTTAGTAGAATATTTCCTCAGTACCTAGAATCTAAGACTTGAAATTTCCTTTGTTAGCAGCCTTGGGAGATGTCTATTTTAACAGTAAATTGTGAACTGCCTATACACTGTCTATTTTAACAGTAATTTATAACTGACTTTCTAAAATAATACATTCAGGGGGATAAACCTGAAGCCTATCCTACCCTCTGCTTCACTGAGCAAACATTTAGTTAGCGCGTGCCCTGTCTGGCGCCATGTCGAGGGTAGCCCCAAGGGTCTCAAGGACACAGTTCTTCCTCCCTCACTGAAAGCAGATTGATAGATGGTGTTCTTCCCACCCAAACCTACAGAAAATCTGAATGCTCGCCAACATCTGTGTAGGTCTTCCTCTGTGCCATACATTTAACCAGGAATTTGCTACCTAACACTACTGTTATCCTCCCATTTTATAGAGGAGCAAACTGAGGCTTTGTTTAAAGAGGTTCAGGGATTTATTCAAGGTCATGAAGAAGAACAGACTAGAATTCAGGTCTGTCTGACTTCAAAGACAGCTTCCATGGAGATCTCATGAAGTTGTAGAGATTGCCAGTGGGACACACCTCTTTTCCAGCTGCAGAAATTGAGCAGTGAACAACCATTCAGCTGGATGGGAGTACAGACTTGGGACTTGGGTCCAAGGTTGCTCAAATTACTAAAGGGTCATTTAGACACTGCTGTGGAAAGCAAAGCATCTTCTGTTTAGCTGTAATTCATCCTTTCCTTTGAACTGTATCTACTGATATAATTTTGGTGAACAAGGAGGTCAAACACCTAAAGATTCTAAGAGATGAACAAATGTCAGAAGCCTGTCAATGTACATCAATGTACATCATCATGTACCAGAGGTGAGTATTTCTGAACTGTGTCTGTGTATATTTAGCTTCCTTTCTAGTTGATGAACTTCTTTTTTTTATTATTTATTTATTTATTTTTCGCCACGTTGGGTCTTCATTGCTGCGCGCCGGCTTTCTCTCATGGCAGCAAGCGGGGGCTTCTCTTGTTGCGGAGGACGGGCTCTAGGTATGCAGGCTTCAGTAGTTATAGCATGCAAGCTCAGTAGTTGTGGCTCTTGGGCTTTAGAGCGCAGGCTCAGTAGTTGTGATGCACAGGCTTAGTTGCTCTGCGGCATGTGGGATCTTCCCGGACCAGGGCTCGAACCTGTGTCCCCTGCGTTGGCAGGCGGATTCTTAACCACTGTGCCACCAGGGAAGCCCCTGGTTGGTGAACTTCTTAAGTTGGTTTCTGTTTTTTGTTCTGTCAAGGACAGTCAGACTTATTGTCTGATCTCCTCTACCATCGCCCCCTCACCAGCAGAATGGAATCTAATATTCCTCACCCACTGGGAACTCAACCCAATGCATATTTGTCAGTGAGTTCCAGAAATCCACTACCTCCTCTAACCTGGGGAATCCACTCTCCCTTTTGTCAAGTTTAAAGTCTCTGAATAAGGAAATGAAATCATCTTCCTGAGTCAAAGACTGTAGCATTGAGTGGGAACAAAAAGGCAAAGAACTGAAAATTTCTGGACTTTCTCACATTCCTGGGGGTTTTTGTTTTTTGTTTTTGTTTTCTCTTTGCTTAACTTCATTCAGCACCTCTCCTATCGATCAGAAAAAAATAAGGGTTTGTGTCTCAAATACAAGCTTTTTTTTCCATTTTACATCTTCCTACCCAAAGAAGAACATTCCCATTCCATGAGCTTTCTTACTAACAGTGGCCAGTAATTTGAGAGAAAACCCCCTTTTTATTGGCGGAGGTACATCATCCGAGGCAGGCGCCTGAGGAGGAATGTGTCATAAAGACACATTCCTCATAATCAAGGATAATTCAAAAGGGAAACAGTGACCGAACATCGGTGGGAGCCAACAGAAGCCTAATCCTGAGCCCAGCTCTACAGACGGGGACACAGGCGGCTGCAAAGCCAGGGCAGATGCCAGGGAAGGGACCAGCCACAAACCGAACAGAAGTCCAGTCCAGAGCTTGGCATCTGGGTTCTTCAGCTGCCAGCCTTGCCTTGCGAGTAGCCACAATGCTTGGCTTCTGTGCAGAAAACAATAGGGGATGAGGCTACAGAGAGGTCCATGCTCTGTCCTGCCAGCAACAGGACAGTGCAGTGCCAAGAGAAGGCTGCAGTGCCACGCGGGTGCCAGTGTGCCTTGGAACGACTTTCATATTTTCTGAAGGGACAACAGAATTCCTGCAGAAAAAGAAAGACCAGGTCCAACACTCAGAAACATTTCTCCCATTTTCCTTTTTCAAAAAATAAAATAATGCTATTCCTGCCCACAGTCCATTTTTTTCACAAGGCTGATGTGGCCAGCTCTCCTTCTGCTTTGCTCCTACAGCCTGTAGCCTCACGTCGAATCTAAGCTGACAGTTGGTTTCACACATGGTCCTAAACTTGCATTGTTGACCTCCCTACTATCATTTGCCTTTATCTGGTCTCCGGAAGAAATTGTCAATAGAATGTGTCCAGCGGGATTGGGGAGGCAAAACCTGGACGGACAGCCTGAGGTATCATCTTGGTTGCAAGTTGAGTAACCATTCGGACCCTAGAGATTTGCAGGAGGCTTTCAAAGATCCTAGGCTCTAATCGTCAGAAAGTTTTTCTGTGGTTATTCAACTGGGAAAACTGTAAGGAAACTGGGACATTAAAATGCCAGAAGAAGTGAAATGCACCACTAAAGTCTATGATTTCTTGAGACATCAGAATCAAAAAAAAGGGGGTGGGGGTGAAGAATTCCTTTGTCCTTTCACATTAGATGAAGGAAGAAGACAGAAGAAGAAAATAAAGGAGCCAGTGGAGGACATGGACATGGTGACAGACCCTTCCTTGTCCCACTCAAAGGAATGCTCAGACTTGTCAACCAGAAAAGCTGAAACATGGCATATTTTTGGTAAGAAAATGCAAAATCTCTTGTCATCCTGGGGAAGGTTTGATTTTGTCACTTCCTTCCAGGTCTCATAGAAGATGAGTGAATTTGAGAGCATTGCATGCAAGGCTTTCAGTATGAAAATCAAAGACACTTTATTTACTGATAGGGATGTATTAGGCTCTCATTTTCCTTTTCAAAATCCCGATTAGTAGATACTAAGGTCAAACATTCAAAATCTTCTCTTCTTATATGACCTCTTGTAGATTAATGTTTCTTTGGTGGAATATCTGAATGATTGACCAATAAAACAGGGGGACAGGCCCTCAACATGTAAGATGTTGTAAGAATGTAAGATGCCATTCGTACATAATTCTTGAGAAAAAAAAACAAAGTAACCAGGTAACCGTGACAATCTCACCGCTCCCGACCATGGACCAAACGCTCAGGACTCTCTTTTTACTACTCCCTTCCCATCACGGTGCTTTTGCTTGAGTTATTCCCCTTCCTCACTCACTTTCTCCACCAACAGTCTTTTCAAAGCTCAGTCTAAGGAAGTTACAAAACTTTTTCAGAGAGCTTTTTTTTCTCCAGTTCTTCCACCATTTACGGGCACTACCTCATAGCTCAGCATCTGATCATACTGCCTTGTAATTTAGTAGTTCTTACATAAGTACTATTTATACAACAGAAGTCTCCTTGGAGAAAGAAGTCACGACTTCTAGTTTTCTTTTATTTTTTCACAACATCTGGCCCAGGGCTGGGCCCTTGATAACAATATTTTAGAAAAGATTAGTTGCTTTTCTAGATTCCGCATAGAAGCGGTATCATATGATATTTGTCTTTCTCTGTTTGACTTACTTCACATAGTATGATAAAAAAAATGATACAAATGAACTTATTTACAAAACAGAAATAGACTCACAGACTTAGAGAATGAATTTGTGATTATGGGGGTGGGGGGAAGGGTTGGGGGGAGGGATAGATTGGGAGTTTGGGATTGACATGTACACACGGCTATATTTAAAACAAATAACCAATACGGACCTAGTGTAAAAAAAATTAATTAATTTTTTTAATGTAAAAAAAAGATTACTTGCTTTTCAAATTGAAATTTATCTCTGTATGGATTTTATATCTATGTGGATCATGAAATACAAAGCTTTTGACAAGACAAGCTTTACACATCTGTCAAAAATTAATATTTGAATGGTGAGTTAATATCATTTATGGGGTGCTGGCTATGTAAACAGAAGGCTGAAGTCTGGGGTTCAGAGAAGAGTAATCTGGGTTCAAAGGAGCTTATGTTTGGCGGCCACGAGCACAATAACAAACACTTGTGACTTGGTTCCGCATACTTACTGTGAAAAAAAGACACAAGCATCTCACAGGGTTCACTATCATCACAGCCTCTGGAATCCTGCCAAACATTATTGCACAGTCCATTTATAGGATTTTAAAAATTGTTTAATGGCATCTAAGTCCACTTAAACAGCATCTTTGAAGAAAGGTGCTTCAAGATGCTTTTCTTGAGGAGGTCCCAGAGCCTGAGTTCTCCTGAAACTATTACTCTACTATCAAGGTAAAAAATCAATAAAGTCAACAGTAAATGCTAATTTAACACCTGCCTTGTCTCAAGACCGTCCCTCTTAAATGTGTAAAGAGATTATTTCATTTTATTTTATTTTATTTTAATAGTAGCATCATATTAAAAGCCAACACCAGTCTGCAGAGTTAACAGCTATCAATGGAAACAAAGAACAGAAGAGAAACCATGGTTTAAACACTTCCAGCAAAGCAAGCAGAGAGGAGGTTTATTCAGACAAGATGTATCAATATCATTTTATATCAGATGTCAACACGTCAAAAATAATTGTGTTTTGTTGCAATAATAAAGTAAAATCCCTTCTTTTATTTTCTTTCTTCACGAATACATATACCACATAAAGCAAGCACTTCCAAAATATGTCATTCCTCTTAGAAACAGTATTTACTCTCCTGCTGCAGTTTGGGAGCCTGGTGATAGAAAAGATGTTAAAGACCATTCGGTGGCCAGTTGCTAGGCTGTGATGAGACTTTTTACTGGATCTTTTCCTCTTCTTTCCTACTCTAACTGCCTCCTAACCTTAACTCCAACCCTAACCTACTGCTTCATAGTAGAGACATCTGTTTTACAACGATTGAAGAAAAGATGATTGCCACTCCTCATTTTACACATCCTCATGTTCCTTGATAAGACATTTGATTCACATTGAGTAGACACAGCCAAAATGACCACTGAAGGGACCAGGTCAGGGAAACCCATTAAATGCAACCAAATCAGGACATCTGTGTCTTATTCAGGTGATCCCTCTTTCCTTTGCAAGGGCCTTTGTAGTGAGTGAAAATGAAATTTATATCTGTACTTTCACTAAGAGACAAAATGGGGCTTTAATAAAGAAAAAGTCCACGTGCTTTTCAAAGTGGCCCAGTGTGGTTTTAGCTTTCTGTGTATCGCGGGAAATAAAGCTTTAGGCAAGACAAAGCTATTCGCACCTCTGCCAAAAATTAATATATTTTTTAATGGTAAATTAACATCAAAAGTTTTCTACATATTAGTGATGGTCTGACCTCCAACTGTTCACAGTCATGTCCAATCCACACACACAGAAGGAGAAAATCTGTCTGCTATGAATGTTCAATTTGTTTAATTCCCTGCCATGCCTTTTCAGCTGCTAATGGTGTTCTGTGAACAGATGATGACTTGAGTGGGAAGGAAAACCAACGGGGATGAACTACTTCAAATTATTTGAGGTGGTGATTTGTAATTTATGTACACTTTACCATAATGTGTATATGTATGTGTACGTGTAATTTTAAAGCAACAGCCCGCTTCCAAAAGTGGAAATTTTTTTAAAATAAAATCTTCTGTTGTTTTGAAAGCACTGTGTCTGCCATGTTAGAGGCCGAATCTTCCAACTCAACTGAACAAATATTTACTGAATACCTAATTTGTGCCAGGTTTGTGGGGGAGGGAGAGTGGGATGATGCCAGGAAGTTGCAAAAATGACGTGGTCCATTGGATAAAATTCAGTTGAGAACCTAGAAATATGCCACCCAACCCAGATCCATACACAAAAAGACTACAGGGCAATTAGAAACTATCCTGAAATCTCTCAAACTGCAAGCCCAAGCTAAGTAGCCAATGAGAATAGGGCCATTCTATCAATTTCCTCTATGTTCTTTCAATAGGAAATCCTTTTTATCACAACAGAAACAACAAAAAGACCTCAGATTGGGAAGAGGGAGACCTGAAGTCACAGCCAGTCCCATGGTAATGAGAGCCCCAGAGAAGAGAAAAAAGAGACAATGAATTCTCCCTCCCCAAAAAGAGTGAGAACCATACAGAAGTGAGACCGGTACAGAAGCCAGGCTTAGAGATTCACATTTAACTCCTATAAAATCTCAATTTACAAATTATTTGGGGTGGGAAATTGTCAAAGATTTCTCCTCCAAACAGATTTTGTGTTAATACAAAATGTATACATTAAGAAACAAATTCAGTAATCACCGTTTTAAATTTACATTTATGGACATTTCTAAAAGCATACGCTTAACAGGAGTATATATAAAAAGTCATGTAACATTTGCATTTGGCTCCAGAACCTCCTTCTCCTGTCCCCTCCTGGTTCACTGGTGGTGGCTTCTTCCCCCGTCTCTTCCCCCCCCACACACACCTCTGCTTGATACTTAATGTCAGAGTCATCTTCTTCTCTTTCCTACCTACACTCACTTCCTGGCTTTTAAATACTACCTCTATGCCAATTATTCCCCAATTTATCATCTTCCCCAGACCTCTGTTCTGAACGTTAACTGCCTACTCAATATCATGACTAGTAGTCTAAATCCAACGCATCCAAAACTCCTTTTCTTTCCTCCCCAAACCTACTTCCCCATGGTCTTTCTATCAGCTGGTGACAATTTGATCTTTCTAATTGTCAGCGACATCCTAGATGCCTCTCTTTCTCTCATAACCCATGTCTACACTGCTAGCAAATCCTGTTGGCTGAACCTTTAAAACATTTCTAGAATGCAACCACTCTTTACCACCTCCACTGCCACCTGCTAGTCTACTTGATGCCACCATCACTTCTTGCCTGGACGGCTCTCACTGCCACTTCCTGGGTCTCTCTACTTCTAGCTTTGTCCCACGTCTATTCTCAACACAGCAGCCAGAGTGATCCTTTTAAAATGTAAGTCAGATTGTGTCACTTCTCAGCTTATCATCGTCCACAAGGAATATTGCTTCCAGTTACTTCCCCAGACTCATCTCCTCCCACCCTCTCACTCCATTTCCACCATGCTCTCCTTTGGACCCTAGCGCTTGCTGTTCCTTCTGTCTGGAATGCTTTTCCCCTGGATATCCACCCAGCTAAGTCTCTCATTTCATTAAGGCCTAACCTACATTGTTTAAAATTGCAAACTGCTCCTCCCTGCTGTGTTGCTTTACTTTTCTTTTTTTCCATTGCACATATGACCTTCTAACATGCTATATAATTTACTTATGTGGTATGTTTATTGTTTAATGTCAATCTATCTCATTAGAATATAAGCTTTACAAGGTAGGGATCTTTATTTGTTCATTTCATTTTGTATCCTAAGCACCTAAAACAGTGTCTGACTCATAGCAGTTGTTCAACAAATATTTTTTAAATGAATTTTATTTGATAAATATATTGAATGTATTGAATTTATTGGATACCTAAACTTTTCTAGCCATTGGGCAAATATTAGTGAATCATGTCCCTGACTTCATGGAACTTATATCCTACTGAGGGGAGGAGAAAATTAACAAGTAAACAAGATAATTTCACATGGCAACAAATGCTTTGAAAAATATCTAAGGTAATATAAGAGTTATGGAGAGTTACCTTTAGATGAGATTATCAAAGAAGTCTTCTCCAAAGAAATCACATCTAGGTTGAAATCTGAATAATAAGAAGGGACCAGACCACAAAGATCTTGGCGGAGAACATTTTAGGCCAAGGGGACAAGTCAATAAAAGATATAAGGCAGGGCTTCCCTGGTGGCGCAGTGGTTGAGAGTCGGCCCGCCGATGCAGGGGACACGGGTTCATGCCCCGGTCCGGGAGGATCCCACGTGCCGCGGAGCGGCTGGGCCAGTGAGCCATGGCCGCTGAGCCTGCGCGTCCGGAGCCTGTGCTCCGCAACAGGAGAGGCCACAGCAGTGAGAGGCCCGCGTACCAAAAAAAAAAAAAGATCTAGGGCAAGGATAATAATAGCTTATCAAGGAATTAAAAAAAAAAAAAGGCAACACAGTTAATGAAGGTCTGTAAAGTGGAGAGGTGGAAAGATGAGTTTGAAAAGTGGGAAGGGACCAGATTACATAGGTGCTAGATACCATGGTAAAGAGTTTGAATTTTAGTCTATGTGTAGCATAATCTGACTGACACTGTAAAAATTTTATTCTGGTTACTTTGTGGAGAACGGATTGAAGAAGGAAACTAGTAAGAGTCTATTGCAAGATGGGAGGTTTGTACTTCTGGCAATATGGTAGATTAGATAATCTATGGAAAAAATGATCTATCACAAGAGAACTTCTGCTGGATATATTATAATAAACATTAATAAATGTTAAAACATCTGAGCCATCAGAAAAACTCTCTGGTCCATTCTTGACTCTGGATAGAAGAATAATTGCAGTAGAAATAATAGTCTCTCTAAAACTTGTTACAAATTCTGCCTTCAAATGAGCCTATACATTAGCTGCACAATTGAGGTGATCGCTATATAGACATAGATGTAGATGTAGATATAGGAATATAAACATAGATATAGTCATAGGCATGGCTGTATCTCAGACCACAGAGGGAAAACAATTCGAAATTTTTTTGCATCAAATAAAATAGTTTGAATTACATAAAATTACAAGAAGTTAATAAATTCACCATTCTAGTGGGAGAGTTAACAAATTTATCTTAGTAATTAAAAGCTCAAAAGTAGTAAGGATATAGATTTGGATAGCAAAATTAGCAAGCTTGATTTAATGGACATATAAAGATCCCTGCAGCAAACAATTAGAGTGTAACATTGTCTCAAACATATATGGAGCATTTATAAAAATTGATCAAGTATCAGGACACAAAGCATCAATGAATTTCAAAAAATATTATCATACATGTCATACTCCCTCACCAAAATGCAATTTAGTTTAAAAAACAACAAAAGATAACTTTTTAAAATGTATGTCTCAACATTTAAAATGTACTTCTAATTTACTCAGTGATCAAAGAAAATTTTAAAATACAACAATCCAAAATAAATGGGATGCATAGCCATTTTTTAAAAGTTTGTAATAGAAAAACAGAAAAGCTGAAAGTTAATGAACAAAGTGACCTAATTAAAAGTTAGAAAAATAAAGAGAATTAATGTCAGTAAAGTAGAAGGAAGAAAAATCATTATATAATATAAATTAATCAACAATAATTAATTAATTTAAAGTGGGACATATTATGCCAAATATATTTGTTAAGAAAAAGAACACAAACAATATTGTAAATAAAAAATGAGGTTATAGAAATTTAGACACAGAAAATAAAAGCATAATCAGAATACCATGAACATTAGGCTAATAATTTGAAACAAATGAAATTGATAAATTCTACTAAAAATATACAGCTTAATAAAACTGATTCAAGAGGAGATAGGAGACATCTATAATCCTGTAAACCTTTTCAAACATTCTATATATAATCCTGTAAGCCTTTTCAAACATTCTATATATAATCCTGTAAGCCTTTTCAAATATTACATGTGTAAACCTTTTCAAATTTTATATCTGTAAACTTTTTCAAACATTTTATCTGTATCTATAAAAATATTCCCCCAAAATACTACCAGGCTCAGATAGTTTTATAGGTGAATGATCTTAAGCTTTCAGGGAACAAAAATTTTTAATTGATACAGAGAATACAAAAAGTGGAAACAACTCCTAACTCATTTTATGAACCTAGTATAACCTTGAAATTTAATTCATACAAGGTGCTGGTAGAAAAAGAAACTACCGGTCAATCTCACTCATTAATATGAATGCAAAATTCTGAACAAAATATTAACAAATTAAATTTAGCTTTATAATTTTTTCAAATGGAATGCATTTTTTTATAGATTTATTTTATTTATTTTTGGCTGCGTTGGGTCTTCATTGCTGCATGGGGGCTTTCTCTAGTTGCGGCGAGTGGGGGCTACTCTTCATTGCAGTGCGCAGGCTTCTTATTGCGGTGGCTTCTCTTGTTGTGGAGCACGGGCTCTAGGCGCACGGGCTTCAGTAGTTGTGGCGCACGGGCTTAGTTGCTCCACGGCATGTGGGATCTTCCCGGACCAGGGCTTGAACCCGTGTCCCCTGCATTGGCAGGCGGATTCTCAACCACTGTGCCACCAGGGAAGCCCGGGAAGCCCCTGGAATGCATCTTAATCAAGATGGGTTTATCCCAGGAATGCAAATCTAGTTTAATTATAGAAAGTTTTATAATTCACCACAATTTTTTAAAAAGCAATAAGACCAAATGATAGTCTCAATGGATGCAAAAAGGCATTCAAAAATTATAACACCCATTCTTGACAAAGATTAATGGCAAATTAGAAAATAAAGGTAACTTCCTTAAGCAGAAAAAGGGTGTCTACAAAGATCTACAGTCCATAAAACATATAAAATAAAATATTGGGATCATTGTCTTTAAAATTAGAAATGAAACCCTCTATGGTGGTCCTAGGCAGCAAAGTATAAAAAGATTACATCTTTTTCAATTTAATAAAGAATACAAGTTTAGAAAGCAAGAAGAGAAACTATAGTAATTAACTTTAGTAATTAAGTAGGATTTTTTACAAAGAAAACTCAAATAGGTCAGACAGAGAAAGGCAAATACTGTATGATATCAGTTATATGTGGAATCTAAAAAGTACAACAAACTAGTGAATATAACAAAAAAGAAGCAGACTCACAGATATTGAGACAAACTAGTGGTTACCAGTGGGCAGAGGGAAGAGGGGAGGGGCGACACAGGGGTAGGGGACTTGCTGGTACATACTATCAGGTATAAAATAAGCTACAAGGATCTATTGTACAACATGGGTAATATGACCAATATTTTACAATAACTATAAATATAGTACAACCTTCAAAAATTTTGAATCACTATATTGTACCTGTAACTCATATAATATTGTACAGCCACTATACTTCAATAAAAAATAATAAAAAATTTAAAAAGGAAAATAAATTAAAGTAAAATTTTAAAAAAGAAGAAGCAAAAATACAAGTTCTGCTACTTGGAAGTGTCAAGGGTAAGGAAAATTATGAAACAGAGATAGTGTCAATGTCATGGGTCAATGGACACATGAATCAAGCATAATAACTTTCAAACTAGAAACAGTGGAATAAGAGATAGGAAAACACAAAAACAGAAAAAATAAAATGCAAATAAATCCACAAATTATTTTTAAAGCAAGATTTAAATAAGATATTTGTTTAATATACAAGGTTATGTCAAAATTAAACAATAAATAAAACTAATTACATTACATAAGCCAGGAACAAACATGAAATTTTTAAAAGACCATTTACATGCTGAAATATTTAGAGATGAAATAATATAAGATCTAAGATTTGCTTCAAAATAATATGGAAGAAAAATAATAATAATAATATGGGATGGAAGTGTGAATGAAATAAGATAGGTCATGTAATGATACTTGTTGAAGCTGGTTGATGAATAAACTGAGTCAATTACACTATTCTCTATGTATTTGCATGCTCAAAAATTTTCATAATAAAAAAGTTTAAGATACTATTTACTGACATATGTACTAGAAGAAAACATGAGTTAATTTCTTTATAACCTGGAATCAGGAAAACTTTCCTATTTGTCCATGTAAAACAGAAAAGTTTCATGGTAAAAAACAAAAACAAAACAACATCATAAGTAAAGACAAAAACAAATGTCAAACTGGAAAATATATCTGTAACATATCACAGACATAGGGCAAATTCCCTAACATACAAAGAGCTCCTAAAAGTTGAGAAGACCAATAATTCAGTACAAAAATAGGTTAGAAATATATATGTATATATATAAACAGGCAGCTCACAGAAATGAAAAGATGCTCAACTTTGTTCATAAAAAGAGAAGCAAATTAAAACTACACTGAAGATCTATAAGATCAGAACTACCTACTAGATCAGAAAAAAAAATCCAGATCATAATAGCATGATCTGCTAGCAAGTCTATGGGAAAACAAGCAGTTTCCTATAATGGTGGTGGGAATGCAAAACTAGTGTCACCCCATGGAGACAAATTTAGCATTATTCAGAAAAATTTTATAAGAATATTTGATCCAGCAATGCTACTTCTAGGACTCTATCTCAAAGATGCACTGGCAAAATGCAAATAATGTAGGTACTAAGCTATTCATTGTGGTGTTATTTCCAATAGAGAAAGACTGGAAATAATCCAAAGTCCATTATTGAGGACTGGTTGGATAAACTACAGTACATCCACACAATGTGATATAATGCATCCATAGAAATAAGTTGTAAAAAAAAAATCTCTAAATGTTTATGTAGAATCATCTCCAGATATATATTGCTAAACAATAAAAGCAACGTGCAAAAAAATATTGTTTATTGTGGTCTTTTTAAACTTTTATTGTTATTGTATGCTAACTATAACCATATTATTGTGCAAAAGGGGAAAATAAATTTTTTATGTAGCTATTTATATTTTTGAAAAGAAGCAATAAAAGGGCAAATTAGAAAAAAATTTTAAATGGTTACCTATGAGGGAGATGGGGGCAGGATGGAGGGGATGAGGTAGAAGTCAGACTTCAGTGAACATATCTTGTTCCAGAGTTTTGACTTTGGAACTATATAAATTTAAAAACAAAATTAAATCAAAAAGGAATCATTAGTGCTTCAAAATTGAAAACAGACTGAAAGAAATGAATCTAACTAAATATCAAATTGGTGGCATAATAACTCACAGAAAACTACTTCAATTGACTCCAAAACACTCTATCTTGAGTGTACCTCCCTAGTAGGATGTATTCTAAAAACAAAAAGAGTCACAGAGAAATCTTAATTTTCATTCAATACTCTTATTGCTAGTCATAATGCTAGTATTTCCATTTTTATTGAAGTACTGTATAGTTGACTTAAAATATTATATTATTCTCAGGTGTACAACATAGTGATTCAATTTTTTATAGATTATACACCATTTAAATTTATTACAAAATAATGGCTGTATATTTCCCTGTGCAGTACAATGTATCTTTGTTGCTTATTTATTATATACATAGTAGTTTGAGTCTCTTAATCCCCTACCCCTATCTCACCACCCCTTCTCTCTCCCCACTGGAAACCACTAGTTTGTTCCCCAGATGTGTGAGTCTGTTCCAGTTTTGTTACATACATTCATTTGTTTAATGTTTTAGATTCCACATAAAAGTGATACCATACAGTATTTGGCTTTCTCTCTCTGACTTATTTCACTAAGCATAATACTCTCTAGGACCATCCACATTGTTGTAAATGGCAGAATTTCATTCTTTTCTATGGCTGAGTAGTATTCCACTGTATATATATATAAACCACATCTTCTTTATCTGTTCATCTGTTGGTGGGCACTTGGGTTGCTTCCATATCTTGGCTAATGTAAATAATGCTGCTATGAACATTGGGATGTATGTATCTCTTCAAATTAATGGGGTTTTTCCCAGATATATGCCCAGCAGTGAGATTTCTGGATCATATGGCAACTTTATTTTCAGCTTTTTTGAGGAACTTCCATACTATTTTCTGTAGTGGCTGCACCAATTTACATTTCCACCAATTGTGTGCAAGGGTCCCCTTTTCTCCACATCCTCTCCAACATTTCTTATTTGTAGGCTTTATGGTGATAGCCATTCTGACAGGTGTGAGATGATGTCTCATTGTTGTTTTGATTTGCATTTCTCTAATAATTAGCGATGTTGAGCATCTTTTCATGTTGAGCATCTTTTCATGTGCCTGTTAGCCATCTGTATTTCTTCTTTGCAAAAATGTCTGTTCACATCTTCTGCCCATTTTTTGATGTTTTTTTTATATTGAGTTGCATAAGCTGTTTATATATTTTTGGATATTAACCCCTTGTCAGTGATATCATTTGCAAATATTTTCTCCCATTCCATAGCTTGCCTTTCCAGTTTTTCAATGGTTTCCTTTGCTGTGCAAAAGCTTTTAAGTTTAGTTAGGTCCCATTTTTAAATTTTTTTCTTTTATTTCTTTTGCCTTAGGAGACAGATCCAAGAAAATATTGCTGTGATTTATGTCAAAGAATGTTCTGACTATGTTCTGCCTAGTTTTATGGTTTCAGGTCTTACATTTAGGTCTTTAATCTACTTTGAATTTATTTTTGTATATGGTGTTAAAGAATGTTCTAATTTCGTTCCTTTACATGTAGCTGTCCAGTTTTCCCAGCACCACTTATTGAAGAGATTGCTTTTTCTCCATTGTATATTCTCACCTCCTTTGTCATAGATTAATTGATCTTAGGTGTGTGGGTTTATTTCTGGGTTCTTTGTTCTGTTCCATTGATTTGTCTGTCTGTTTTTGTGCCAGTACCTTGTTGTTTTGATTACCATAGCTTTGTAGTATTGTCTGAAGTCAGGGAGTGTGACACTTCCAGCTTTGTTCTTTTTTCCCAAGATTGCTTTGGCAATTTGGGGTCTTTTGTGGTGCCATATAAATTTTAGGATTATTTGTTCCAGTTCTGTGAAAAATGTCATGGGTATTTTGATAGAAATAGCATTAAATCTGTAGATTGCTTTGGATAGTATGGACACTAGCAGTGAAATTGAATTTGTAATTAAAAAAAAAAAACCTCCCAGCAAACAAAAGCCCAGGACTGGACAGCTTCACAGGGGAATTCTACCAAATATATAAAGAAGAGCTAATACCTATTCTCAAACTATTCCAAAAAATTGAAGAAGATAGAACACTCCCAAATTCATTCTATGAGGCCACCATTACCCTGATACCAAAACCAAAGACACTATAAAAAAAAGAATATGACAGGCCTATATCTCCAATGAATAAAGATACAAAAATCCACAAAAAAATATTAGCAAATTGAATTCAACAGTATATAAAAACGATCTCACACCATGATCAAGTGGAATTTCTTCCACGGACACAAGAATGTTTCAGTATTCACAAATCAATCAATGTGATAAACCACATTAACAAAAGAAAGGATAAAAATCACATGATCATCTCAATAGATGCAGAAAAAGAATTTGACAACAGTCAACATCCATTCGTGATAAAAAAAAATACTCATCAAAGTTGGTATAAAAGGAACATATCCCAACATAGTAAAGCCCCTTTATGACAAACCCACAGATAACCTCATACTCAATGGCGAAAACTGAAAGCTTCTTCTCTAAAATCAGAAACAAGAGAAGGATGCCCATTCTCACCACTTTTATTTAATACAGTATTGGACATCCTAGCCACAGAAATCAGATAAGAAAAAGAAATAAAAGGCATCCAAATCGGAAGGAAAGAAGTAAAACTCATTATTTGCAAATGACCTGATAATGTATATTGCTCTGAAAACTATAAAACACTGATGAAGGAATTTGAAAATCATACAAAGAAATGGAACGATATCCCAAGTTCTTGGATTGGAAGAATTAGTATTGTTATTTTGAAAGCATTAATATTATATTATAAGATAAAGCAAATAATTGTGCCCTTATTAACCAAGATTTTCTGGATAAAAGAAAAAGTATACAATCAGAGTTAAGTTAAAACTTCATAAACTGAACTTTGAGTTGGAAAACACTCATAAAATTTTTACTTTTACAAAATTTCACATATTTCCTAGTTCTGTCCACTTTAAAGTCCTGGAAGCGATGGTGACCCAACCTAGGACTCAAAATTAAGACTTCTAAACACCAGTTGCCAAAGAAGGAATAAAGGTTTTTTGGAGAAATTACTGCTTATAGCTCTGGGGTAGGAAATGTACAAGATAAGCTTAGGACATCTTTTTTTCCAGAAAGGAAGAAAGCTGTAAAAGACTAACGTAGTCATCTCAAAAGGACACAGGAACCAACATGAAAGAGCTCCTGGGACAATTTGAGCATTAAAAAGAATAATGACCCTAATAGTTGAAACATACCAAATATATAAAAATCCATAGTTCATAATGATATTGATAAAATCTCATGTCACAATTGAAAGTTGCTAAGACATCAACTAATTACTCTGAACATCAATTAGTCCATTGAAAGGGTCAAGCATTTATTCTGCCTTTTCATACACATTGTATTTTCAGAGAAACCAAATGGTAAATGAAAGGAAAGCTTTCCTTACAGAAAAATTCCAGCTAATGAATACAGAAAGAAGGAAAGAATTAGATAATGACCATTTTTGCACTGCTTAATGAAATAACAGAATGAGATAATAATCATCAGTGAGCGCTGATTATTCTTTGTTGGTCCCTGATTCTCTGCCCTTCCGTGCACTGCCCTGTCACTCAGGAATCTGACCTCGATGAACTGCTTCACACGAGTTCCCAATTGGGTTCAGCCAGTGGACAGCACCTGCTAGGGATGGAGAGTGGGAGGAGAGAGGGATGAGTGTCATTCTTCTCACTGCAGGCCAGACTGCATTTCTGACAATGGATGCTTTTCCCTTTGGCCACAGCTCTCTTCAGGTGGCCCATCTTCTACCCTTCAGCTCCTACCTGGTAACAACGTTCTCTCCCTTCATCTTTTCAATCTTAGGGGCAGTAGCAGTCCTATAAGGTATATCTATACCCTGAATCCAATCTAATCTAGCCTCTAGATCTAACTCCCAGATGACAGGAAATATGAGTCATAGAGGAAGAAGCAGCCGAATCCATACCACAGGACCTTCCACAGGGAAAATATTTCAATACGTCAATTAAAAATGAAAGAGGAGGATGCATGAGAATAAGAGATTTGAGGACAACCAAATGCAACATGTAGAATATTTTTGAATCCTCATGCAAACAAACTAGCCATCTTGGAGACAATCAAGGAAATTTCACCATGGACTTGGTATTACATAATATAAACGAACTACTAATTTTCTTATGTATGACAATGACACGGTCCCTGTGCTTTAAAAAAAAAAAATCCACATTATCTAGACATGAATACTGAAGTATGTGTAAGTGAAATAACAAAATGTCTGGGGTTTTCTTTCAAATTATCCAGAAAAAAAGAGGAGAGGATAAATGGAACAAGATGAGCATGATTGATATTGTTGCATAATAAAAACTTAAATATTACCATATTCAAGGGCAAGAAAACGATATAAAATTCCTAAAAAAAACTGACAAAAGATGTAAAAACAAAAAACCTTGATGGAGGAAATTATAAAAATTTTAAAGGCAATAAAAAGGCCTAAATAAATGGAATGGATAATAAATAAATGGATAGGCAGTATCAATATAATGAAGAGATCAATGCTGCCCAAGTGTATCTAAAAAGTCAATGCGGGGGAGACCTTCAAGATGGCGGAGGAGTGAGATGTGGAGATCGCCTTCCTCCCCCAAAATACATCAGAAACACATCTACATGTGGAATAACTCCTACAGAACACCTACTGAACACTGGCAGAAGATCTCAGACCTCCAAAAAGGCAAGAAACTCCCCACGTACCTGGGTAGGGCAAAAGGAAAAAGAAAAAACAGAGACAAAAGAATAGGGACGGGACCTGCACCAGTGGGAGGGAGCCGTGAAGGAGGAAATGTTTCCACACACTAGGAAGCCCCTTCGCGGGCGGAGACTGCGGGTGGGGGAGGGGGGGAGCTTCGGAGCCCCGGAGGAGAGCGCAGCAACAGGGGTGCTGAGGTCAAAGCGGAGAGATTCCCGCACAGAGGATCAGTGCCAACCAGCACTCACCAGCCTGAGAGGCTTGTCTGCTCACCCGCCAGGGCAGGCGGGGGCTGGGAGCTGAGGCTCAGGCTTCGGAGGTCGGATCCCAGGGAGAGGACTGGGGTTGGCGGCGTGAACACAGCCTGAAGGGGGCTAGTGCGCCACAGCTAGCAGGGAGGGAGTCTGGCAAAATGTCTGCAGCTGCCTAAGAGGCAAGAGACTTTTTCTTGCCTCTTTGTTTCCTGTTGCGCAAGGAAAGAGGATTCAGAGCGCCACTTAAAGGAGCTCCAGAGACGGGCGCGAGCCGTGGCTATCAGCACGGACCCCAGAGACAAGCATGAGACGCTAAGGCTGCTGCCGCCGCCACCAAGAAGCCTGTGTGCAAGTACAGGTCACTATCCACATCTCCCCTCTGTGAGCCTGTGTAGCCCACCACTGCCAGGGTCCCGTGATCCAGGGACAAATTCCCCGGGAGAGCACACGGTGCACCTCAGGCTGGTGCAACGTCACGCCGGCCTCTGCCGCCGCAGGCTCACCCCACATCCATACCCCTCCCTCCCCGCTGGCCTGAGTGAGCCAGAGCCCCCGAATCAGCTGCTCCTTTAACCCCGTCCTGTCTGAGTGAAGAACAGATGCCCTCAGGTTACCTACACACAGAGGCAGGGCCAAATCCAAAGCTGAACCCCAGGAGCTGTGCGAACAGAGAAGAGAACGGGAAATTTCTCCCAGCAGCCTCAGGAGCAGCGAATTAAAGCTCCACAATCAACTTGATGTACCCTGCATCTGTGGAATACCTAAATAGACAACGTATCATCCCAAAATTGAGGCAGTGGACTTTGGGAGCAACGATATATGTATATTTTTTCTTTTCGTCTTTTTGTGACTGTGTATGTGTATGCTTCTTTGTGTGATTTTGTCTGTATAGCTATGCTTTTACCATTTGTCCTAGGGTTTTGTCTGTCCGTTGTTTGTTTTTGTTTTTTTTAGTATAGTTTTTAGCACTTGTTATCATTGCTGGATTTGTTTTTCAGTTTGGTTGCTCTCTGCTTTCTTCCTTTTTTTATTACATTTTTTTATAATTAATTTTTAATTTTTATTTTAATAACGATATTTTATTTTCTTTTTTCTTTCTTTCTTTCTTTTTTTCTCCCTTTTCTTTGGAGTCATGCTGCTGGCAGGGTTTTGATGCTCCGGCCTGGTGTCAGGCCTGTGCCACTGAGGTGGGACTGCTGTGTTCAGGACATTGGTCCACCAGAGACCACCTGGCTCCAGGTAATATTAAACAGCAAAAGCTCTCCCAGATATCTCCATCTTAACGCTAAGACCCAGCTCTGCTCAACGACCAGCAAGCTACAGTGCTGGACACCCTATGCCAAACAACTAGCAAGACAGGCACACAACGCCACCCATGAGCAGAGAGGCTGCCTAAAATCATAATAAGTCCACAGACACCCCAAAACATACCTGCGGACGTGGTCCTGCCCACCAGAAAGACAAGATCCAGACTCATCCTCCAGAACACAGACACTAGTCCCCTCCACCAGAAAGGCTACACAACCCACTGAACAAACCTTAGCCACTGGAGGCAGACACCAAAAATAATGGAAACTGCGAACCTGCAGCCTGTGAAAAGGAGACCCCAAACACAGTAAGTCAAACAAACTGAGAAGACAGAGAAACACACAGCAAATGAAGAAGCAAGGTAAAAACATACCAGACCAAACAAATGAAGAGGAAATAGGCAGTCTACCTGAAAAATAATTCAGAGTAATGATAGCAAAGATGATCCAAAGTCTTGGAAATAGAATGGAGAAAATACAAGAAACTTTTAACAAGGACCTAGAAGAGATAAAGAGCAAACAAACAATGAAGAACAACACAATAAATAAAATTAAAAATTCTCTAGAAGGAATCAATAGCAGAATAACTGAGGCAGAAGAATGGATAAGTGACCTGCAAGATAAAATAGTGGAAATAACTACTGCAGAGCCAAATAAAGAAAAAAGAATGAAAACAATTGAGGAAAGTCTCAGAGACCTCTGGGACAACATTAAATGCACCAATATTCGAATTATAGAGGTCCCAGAGAAGAAAAGAAAAAGATAGGGACTGAGAAAATATTGGAAGAGATTGTAGTTGGAAACTTCCCTAATATGGGAAAGGAAATAGGTAATCAAGGCCAGGAAGCACAGAGAGTCCCATACGGGGTAAATCCAAGGAGAAACATGCCAAGACACATATTAATCAAACTATCAAAAATTAAATACAAAGAAAAAATATTAAAAGCTGAAAGGGAAATACAACAAATAACATACAAGGCAATCCTGATAATGTTAACAGCTGATCTTTCAGCAGAAATTCTGCAAGCCACAAGGGAGTGGCAGGACATACTTAAAGTGATAAAAGGGAAAAACCTACAACCAAGATTACTCTACCAAGTAAGGATCTCATTCAGATTCGACGGAGAAATTAAAAACTTTAGACAAGCAAAAGGTAAGAGAATTTAGCACCACCAAACCAGCTTTACAACAAATGCTAAAGAAACTTCTCTAGGCAGGAAACACAAGAGAAGGAAAAGACCTATAATAACGAACGCATAACAATTTAGAAAATGGGAATAGGAACATACATATCGATAATTACCTTAAATGTAAATGGACTAAATGCTCCCACCAAAAGACACAGATTGGCTGAATGGATACAAAAACAAGACCCTTATATATGCTGTCTACAAGAGACCCACTTCAGACCTAGAGACACATACAGACTGAAAGTAAGGTGATGGAAAAAGATATTCCATGCAAATGGAAACCCAAAGAAAGCTGGAGTAGCAATTCTCATATCAGACAAAATAGACTTTAAAATAAAGACTATTACAAGAGACAAAGAAGGACACTACATAATGATCAAGGGATCAATCCAAGAAGAAGATATAACAATTTGAAATATTTATGCACCCAACATAGGAGCACCTCAATACATAAGGCAAATGCTAACAGCCATAGAGCAGAATCAACACTAACACAATAATAGTAGGGGACTTTAACACACCACTTTCACCAATGGACAGAGCATTCAAAATGAAAACAAATAAGGAAATACAGGCTTTAAATGACACATTAAACAAGATGGACTTAATTGATATTTATAGGACATTCCATCCAAAAACAACAGAATACACATTTTTCTCAAGTGCTCATGGAACATTCTCCAGGATAGATCATATCTTGGTTACAAACCAAGCCTTCATAAATTTAAGAAAATTGAAATCATATCAAATATCTTTTCCGACTAGAATGCTATGAGACTAGATATCAATTAGAGGAAAAAATTTGCAAAAAATACACACACATGGAGGCTAAACAATACACTACTTAATAACCAAGAGATCACTGAAGAAATCAAAGAGGAAATCAAAAAAAACCTAGAAACAAATGACAATGAAAACACGACGACCCAAAACCTGTGGGATGCAGCAAAAGCAGTTCTAAGAGGAAAGCTTATAGCAATACAATCCTACCTCAAGAAACAAGAAAAATCTCCAACAAACAACCTAACATTACACCTAAAGGAATTAGAGAAAGAAGAACACAAAAAACCCCAAGGTTAGCAGAAGGAAAGAAATCATCAAAATCAGATCAGAAGTAAATGAAAAAGCAATGAAGGAAACAATAGCAAATTCAATAAAACTAAAAGCAGGTTTTTTGAGAAGATTAAAAAAATTGATAAACCATCAGCCAGACTCATCAAGAAAAATAGGGAGAAGACTCAAATCAATAGATTTAGAAATGAAAAAGAAGTAACAACTGACACTGCAGAAACACACAGAATCATGAGAGATTACTACAAACAACTCTATGCCAATAAAATGGACAACCTGGAAGAAATGGACAAATTATGAGAAAAGCACAACCTTCCGAGATGGAACCAGGAAGAAATAGAAAATATAAACAGACCAATCACAGCACTGAAATTGAAACTGTGATTAAAAATCTTCCAAAAGGGCTTCCGTGGTGGCACAGTGGTTGAGAGTCCGCCTGCCAATGCAGAGGACGCGGGTTTGTGCCCCGGTGTGGGAGGATCCCACATGCCATGGAGCAGCTGGGCCCGTGAGCCATGGCTGCTGGACCTGCATGTCTGGAGCCTGTGCTCCACAATGGGAGGGGCCACAACAGTGATCACCATGATCAACTGGAGTTCATCCCCGGAATGCAAGGATTCTTCAATATACACAAAGCAAACAACGTGATAAACCATATTAACAAACTGAAGAATAAAAACCATATGACCATCTCAACAGATGAAGAAAAAGCTTTTGACAAAATTCAACACCCATTTATGATAAAAAAAAAAAAACCCTCCAGAAAGTAGGCATAGAGGGAACTTACCTCAACATAATAAAGCCCATATATGACAAACCCACAGCCAACATCATCCTCAGTGGTGAAAAACTGAAACCATTTCCACTAAGATCAGAAATAGAGAAGGTTGCCCACTCTCACCACTATTATTCAACATAGTCTTGGAAGTTTTAGCCATGGCAATCAGACAAGAAAAAAAATAAAAGGAATCCAAATCAGAAAAGAAGAAGTAAAGCTGTAACTGTTTGCAGATTACATGATACTATACATAGAGAATCCGAAAGATGCTACCAGAAAACTACTAGAGCTAATCAATAAATTTGATAAAGTTGCAGGATACAAAATTAATGCACAGAAATCTCTTGCATTCCTATACACTAATGATGAAAAATCTGGAAGTGAAATTAAGGAAACCCTGTCATTTACCCCTGCAATAAAAACAATAAAATACCTAGGAATAAACCTACCTAAGGATGCAAAAGACCTGTATGAAGACATATAAGACACTGATGAAAGAAATTAAAGATGATACAAATAGATGGAGAGATATACCATGTTCTTCGATTGGAAGAATCAATACTGTGAAAATGACTATACTAAAGTAACAATGCGTTTTTCACAGAACTAGAACAAAAAAAATTCACAATTTGTATAGAAACACAAGAGTCCAAAGAGCCAAAGCAATCTTGAGAAAGAAAAACGGAGCTGGAGGAATCAGGCTCCCTAATTTCAGACTATACTACAAAGCTACAGTAATCACGACAGTATGGTACTGGAACAAAAACAGAAATATAGATCAATGGAACAGGATAGAAAGTCCAGAGATAAACCCACACACATGCCTGTCACCTTATTTTTGATAAAGGAGGCAAGAATATACAGTGGAAAAAAGACAACCTCTTCAATAAGTGGTGCTGGGAAAACTGCACAGCTACATGTAAGAGAATGAAATTAAAACACTCTCTAACATCATACACAAAAATAAACTCAAAATGGATTAAAGACCTAAATGTAAGGCCAGTCACTATCAAACTCTTAGAGGAAAACATAGGCAGAACACTCTATGACATACGTCACAGCAAGATCCTTTTTGACCCACCTCCTTGAGAAATGGAAATAAAAACAAAAATAAAAAAATGGGACCTAATGAAACTTCAAAGCTTTTGCACAACAAAGGAAACCATAAACAAGACCAAAAGACAACCCTCAGAATGGGAGAAAATATTTGTAAATGAAGCAACTGACACAGGATTAATCTCCAAAATTTACAAGCAGCTCATGCAGCTCAATATCAAAAAGACAAACAACCCAATCCAAAAATGGGCAGAAGACCTAAATAGAAATTTCTCCAAAGATGATATACAGATTGCTAACAAACACATGAAAGAATACTCAACATCACTAATCATTAGAGAAATGCAAATCAAAACTACCATGAGGTATCATCTCACACCAGTCAGAATGGCTATCATCAAAAAATCTACAAACAATAAGTGCTGGAGAGGGTGTGGAGAAAAGGGAACCCTCTTGCACTGTTGATGGGAATGTAAATTGATACAGCCACTATCGAGAACAGTAGGGAGGTTCCTTAAAAAACTAAAAATAGAACTATCATATGACCCAGCAATCCCACTACTGGGCATATATCCTGAGAAAACCATAATTCAAAAAGAGTTATGTACCACAATGTTCATTGCAGCACTATTTCCAATAGTCAGGACATGGAAGCAACCTAAGTGTCCATCGACAGATGAATGGATAAAGAAAATGTGGCACATATATACAATGGAATATTACTCAGCCATAAAAAGAAACGAAATTGAGTTATTTGTAGTGAGGTGGATGGACCTAGAGTCTGTCATACAGAGTGAAGTAAGTCAGAAAGGGAAAAGCAAATACCGTATGCGAACACATATATATGGAATCTTAAAAAAAAAAAAAAAAAAGTTCTGAAGAACCTAAGGGCAAGACAGGAATAAACACACAGATGTAGAGAATGGACTTGAGGACACAGGGAGTGGGAAGGGTAAGCTGGGACGACATGAGAGAATGGCATGGACTAATGTATACTACCAAATGTAAAATAGATAGCTAGTGGGAAGCAGCCGCATAGCACAGGGAGATCACCTAGGTGTTTTGTGACCACCTAGAGGGGTGGGATAGGGAGGGTGGGAGGGAGGTGCAAGAGAGAGGAGATATGGGGATATATTTATAGGTATAGCTGATTCACTTTGTTATAAAGCAGAAACTAACACACCATTGTAAAGCAATTATACTCCAAAAAAGATGTTTAAAAAAAAAAAAAGAGTCAATGCAGTTCTAATCAATACCCAAACAGAGGTTTTCAAGGAACTTCATCTGCCAATTAAAAAGTGTGTATGGAAGAGCCAAGGACCATGAATAGTCAGTCATGAAAAACAACAAGGTAAGGGAAACTGCCCTACTAGGAAACATGTATGTATTAAATCCATAGTAATTAATAGAGTTTAGGCACAGAGATAGACGTATAGACCAAATGAGCAGTTAGAGAGCCCAAATCAGACCCCAATATAAATGATAACTTGATTTATGAGAGAGGTGGCACTGCATATCAAAGAGGAAATAATTAACTGTAGTTATCCATAATGGAAAACAAAATAAAACGAGATCAATACTATTGCTATAGACAAAAAATCAATTCAAAGATGATTAAAAACTTAAAAGTAAAAAATAAGATGTTAAAGGTTTTGGATATGCCATCTAAATGACCTTAAAGTTAGGTAGGATTTTTTTAATATAAAAATCACAAATCATAAAGTTAAAAATTAATAAGTTTGACTCTGTTAAAACAAAGAATTTCTTTTCATCAGTTGGTACCATAAGGAGAATAAAAGTATAATCCACAAACTGGAAAGAGATAGTTGTATCATATATAACACAGAAAAACGTCAGTATCCAGAATACATAAAGAATCCTTACTCATGACTAAAGAGTAAAAACGTTAAAGTGAACAAAAGAAATCATATAAGTTAGACTATGCTGGAACAACAAATAAACCTAAAAATCTCAGGGGATTAAACCCTGCAAAGACTTATTTCCTGCTCACAGATTGTCTGCTGAAGGCCAAGTGACTCTCCAGGGCTGCTGTCCTTTATGCAGTGATTCAGTCATGCAAACGGTTTCCATCCTGCAGGTCCACCATCTCCATATGCACCCCTGTGATCACTGTCTCAGGAGAAGACAGCTCAAGAGTCATGCACCAGCTTGCAAATGCTCTGGTTCTTCTCATGGCCCATTGGCCAGAACTACTCATACAACCCTCCCAAGAGGAAGGAGGATGGGAAACTGGGGGGACTACATAGGGAATAGTGAGCAGAAATTCCTCTGGGATAGGCATAAAGAAATATTTCATAGAAGGGGGGACACAGCCAAAGAAACATATGAGGAAATGCTCCAATGTAACCAGGGAAGCCCATACTAGAATCCCTATCAGATACCATTTTACCTACATACACATTGGCAACAATTCAAAAGTCTGACTACACCAAATGTTGTTGACAAGAGTGGGGAGCAACAAACCAACAAATCTCCTTTTGCTGATGGAAGAGCAAATTGGAACAGCCATTTTGGGAGACAATTTGACCTCCTCTTGAAAAGTTGAACATGCACATAAAACATAACCCAGCAGTCCTATTTCCAAGTGGTCTTTAAAACTATTTGCTCATTGTAAAACCAGAGTTGTAAGCCATAGAGGCCCTGTCACGAACTGTGTGTGTATGTAAAACACGAGGTCACAACAGACAAAAACACTTCTGAAATTAAAATGTTGGTCCCTTAAAAAAATAAAACTTTTTAAAAATAAAATAAAATAAAACTATTTGCTCTTCTAAGGTCAAAAGAATTGTTTTTTTGATGGTGTGCCTTCTTGCACAGTTTTAAGTTATCTAAAAAGTTTTCTCACCAATTTAAACAGTCCCAGAAGTTGTAGTTTCTGGCATATTAGAAATATTGAAATTTTTACAGCCCTAGTAAATGTATCCAAAGATATCTAAAAACCATATTAACTTGATAAATCATCATAATTGCCACCTTCCATTTAAAATACCTGTACAAATTCTTCTTCAAAGTCAGAAATTTTACATTGTTCCTAATGTAATGCCTTATATGTTTGAAAGTATTTTATTGATCACTCTACTATACTTCTCTGCAATAAGAATATAACTTTAGTAAATTAAAATGTATTTATTTTCTTAATGTTTGGCCCCTGGAATGCTTATGGCACCATGGATCACGTGGCACCAAGAGACAGAAACAAATCAAGGTGCTATCAACAGGCAACTCTACAAATATATTGAGGTTACTCACATAGTCGATTACTATACAACACTGAAAAACTGGTAAGCTACTGCTACACATATCAACATGGATGAATTTCCGATACATAATTTTAGTGGAAAAATCAAATCACATAAAAAACATGTAAAACAGACAAGATGAGACCGCTTACAAAAAAAAAATACAAAGCTAAACAATATATTATTGATAAACTTCTTTGTAATAGAACTCTAACAAAAAGGCAAAGGAATGATAAACCAAAATCAGAACGGCGATTGCATTCCTTCCAAGGAGGAGGGTGAAGGGTGGATTTAGAATAGGTGAAATGGCATTTACAATGTCCCACTCCTGACATTGGGTGTTTATTTTACTGTTTTATTTTTTATGCACAGAATATTTTTAAATGTTTTTCAAGAGGAGATTAGTGGCTACAAGGGTACTGACCGACCCGCTGTAGCGAGTCCTCATTATGACCCAGGTGATGTGCCTGGGGAATGTCCAGGAAGCCTGTCCTTTCTGCCTGAGCCCTCTATGTTGGGGTGCTGTCAGATCAGCTCTCTGCTAGAAAGCTCTCACATCTGCAGCTTAGAATTTATCTGGTAGGACTGAATGTTTTTCTCTAAGACTTCATCTCCAGCTTTGATTGACATCTCATTGGCTCTTTTAAGCCTTTGCTTGTCCACGCAGGAAATCTCCAGCATAGAGTATCATTTTCTTTTACACAGAGTCATTCATTCATTCATTCACTCATTCATTCATCAAATGTTTATTAACCTCCTACTCTGTGTCAGATCCTGTGAAGACAACAAAGCAGCCTTTGTTCTCTTGAAGCCTAAGGGAATTTTAATATAAGAAGTCAGGATTATTCAAAGGAAAGAACAGAAGAAGGGAGGAAAAGAGGGGAGGAGGAGAGGGAAAGAAGAAAGCTTTCTAAGAAAAGGAGATGAACAGATATGAATAGTAAGGATTTTACTTCTTTCTTGACAAAGCACATCCCCTTTGATACACTTGCTTTGCTGAGGTGTCAGCATTTTAGGACATTCCTGCTCTTCAGACCACGTGAGAAAGGAAGCAAGAACTTAGTACCTGACACTTGACTCCAGTGTGTTTCTGTATGAGCACCTCTCACGTTTCTTGGGTTATGGGTTATTTTCAATGGTCTACTCTATTTCAAGTCTATTTCTTTAACCTGTCTTGAGCCACAGACTCCTGCGAAAGCCTATGGACCTCTTCTCAGAATAATGTTTCTAAACTGCATAAAATAAAAACATACAGGGTTGCAAAGAAACCAATTACACTGAAAGGCAGTTCTATTTCTGGACCTCCCTGAGAGGAGAGGCTGGGATAATAAAATGGGGAAAACAAGACCAGTCCTACTCCACCAAAGGTAACAAGAGACAGTATTGTGACAACTGAAGACAAATGTATTTGCCTTGCCCGACAGAGGAATAAACTAACTCAAGAAAACTTGATTTAAAAGTGAAGTGGCTGATTGTCTATTTCCTAATAAACCACTGTAATCAAAAATACTTAGTATTGTACTTCAACAGTGCTTCATTTATCAAATGTTTCCAGAACATCCAATCCATTTCTTAATTTCTGTTTACTCGTTCATCATCCCCCCCCCCCGCCCCTGCTTTATTCCAATCTTTGATCTAAGTCTTAGATGTTGACAAAGGATTTGGCTTATTCTGACTCACTGCACAGGAGTCTATCACCTGCCTATTAAAGAAGCAGATAGCACTAAAGGGGATCTAGCATAAGGATTCTCTACGTGAACTGTGACCATGACATCAGGAGCCTTATAGATTGCTTGGTTGCACACCTCATCATTCGTGGTAATTCATCCACTGGGCTTGATTTGGGGGGCAATGCTTTTTGACATGCCAAATCCAACACCCATCACAACTCAGCATCTTTACAGAAAATATTCAACAGACATCTATATGCATCCACGCCATGCAATGTGGTCCCTGCACCATATCTTCATTTGAGAAACTCCTCAAGCACCGATTTAATAAAAGCCAAGGACTTAAATATCACCAGACCCAGGAGACAGAAATACCTTGCTATTTTCTCTTCTCAGTAATTGCCTTTTTTCTCAAAGAACTCAATCAGCTATATCTGCCATATAATACAGTTTCAGAAAAAAAACTATTGTATTTCTTGCATTATGATGTCCTTTCTGATCATTGATATCAGTTTACATAAACATTAAAATGCATTACCCTTCCAAATAGGACTCAATAATAGTCACCCTGTCTCGCTTTGTCTCTCTCTCTCCTTCACACATACACACACACATACCCCTTTACCCAGCATCTTCTCCCCCTTTACATCTAGAGTAGAGGGAGAGGAATAAAAAATTAAAAAATATTAGATATTGCCTTTTGACGTGCCTGCTAACACAATAAAGCCGCGTCGTAAACTGAATCATCGGAGTCTGCTGTTCTTATTGCCCTCCTTGCTGGTATTGCTTCATGGATATTAGAACCCTTAGGGATATTGGAATATGAATAAAGATTTTTTTTTAAATCAGCTGGGGTTTTTTTCCTCTTCGTTCTGTTTCTAAAAATAATGCAGTTTGCAAAAAACAGAAGGTTTGGTTTATAACACAAACAAAATTGTTACATTCTGAATGGGTTGTAAGTACCTGATTCTTTGCCTTTTTACTCATCCCTGCAAAAAAAAAAAAAAAAATCTGCAAATCCATTTGCTAACCAGCTGTACCTCTGTGCGAAATAGATAACAACCTGGAAGAGCCAGGGTTTGCTGTGAATCGGTGCTGATAGGCCTGAATCTCATAGCTTTTTTTAAATGCTAATGACAAGAAACACTTCCGAAGCCAAAACGCTCTTGTAGATCTGTCTTCCTCTATTATGACTGATATTTGCTTGTAAGTACATAGAACACTTGTTCCCTGTCCCTTATCTGCGGTGCTGCAGCATGCTGACCTACATACCATTCAGCACAATATGACGCACAAACATCTTCTATATAATTTTTCATTTTCGACTTAAAAACAGTAGAGGCAAAATAGGATTGCTGCAAATCTAACAAAGAGATGGCATTATTTCCAAATAAAAATGTGCATTTTTCCAAAGAATTTATTTGTCTAGCAGCATGAAGTTCATACATAGCAATGCTGGGGAAAGGGTGCTAAATTGTGATTAGGAAGGAAGGACTTAGGAAGGGAAACAAAACCCATCTTTTCTACTCCCCGAGCATAATTAAGCTAACTTCTTTCTCACCACAATTAAAAGTTCAGCTTTTCTGAACCGTGTTTTTGCGGTGGATAGAATAAGCCTGAAATACATATAGTAATAACAAAGGAAAAAGGGTAGAAAGTGACAGGGGGAGTTGTGGGAAGGGAAGAAAGCATCTATTCTCACACCTGCCATTGTCAGAACACTCCAAACAGAGTTCTTTAGCTTTTCAATTTCTTGCCGCCATGGCTGCCATGTTGGAGGTCCTCCCTCCCCTTGAAATGATACTTGGGTTTCCAGCAAAACTGTTCATAGCTGCAGCTGAAACCTTAAGCTGGTGGTTATCTGATGACTCAGCCTCTCTAATGCTCTGCAAGACCATTGTAATTGCAAATACAGGTGTGCCACGGAAAAAGGAGAACTGTATTTCTAGGACAGTGGCACAAAAGAGGCCAGTAAAGGCGTCAACAAGGTCCAAGGGCAAAAAGGGTGAAAACCCCTCATTAACTGGGAACACAGCTGGAAATCTCCACTCACACCGCCTTCCCTTCACCAAGAAGAGGTGGCTTACGAGTGCACCTAGGTTTAATTTTTAATGATAAGCTGTCTTGGTTTTCCAAGTTTGATGCATCTAAAACAATTGGAAAATCCCCAAGTATGATAAAAACAGCTTGGGTTGTGGCCGAAATGACCTCTTTCCTTGCACTCTAAGTGATTTGTTTCCTAATTATTCTGAGGGGACCCGAGTAAGAGGGCTGCAACAAATACTTTTTGCCACTGGTTGGATGTTGACAATAGGGTCTAAGTGCAATTCACCTCTCTGAATCATTATTTCATGGTTTTCTAAAAGTAGAGCAACCTTTTGCAAAGGGTTAGCAGTTATTTGAATTTGACCAGCTAGAAGCCTCTTTTCCAAAAACACAAATCAAAGATGAAATACATTTTCACACTTTTTGCAATTTTGCAGTTATTCCGCTTCATTGTTTGCACCAGGCAAATTTATCCATCAGTTGCCAGACCCCTGCTTATTTATGAGCACTGTTAACCCAGCATTTTACAATTTCTGTGTGATACGGGGAGCAGAGCATTCTGGGTGAGAGTCTGGAGACTCAGGGTTTTCATCCTGGCTCTGCCACAAAGTAGCTGTGTGACTTTGAGCAAGTTGCTTGACCTCTCTGAACCTGTTTATCTGGAGTTTGGCCTAGTTAAATGATAAGAGCTCTTCTGGCTGTAAAATTCGACAACTGGCTCCCCGTGTACCCTTTTCATTTGGGACCACTTATCTCACCACTGTTGGCTCGTGTTAACCGCTAAATACCATAGAACAATTTTCTAAGTGCTTATTTCAGATGATACTGAAAGCTCTCGGAAAACCTTGTCTTTCGGCATCACCATAGATATGCTTATGTGATAACCAGCTCCCACTTTACTATACATTGCTAATGGCAACATTATACTGCCACACAAGCTCCATAGGTCTAACTTATTAATGGTCTATGTTAATGCAATTTCCAGAAAGTATGTTGTTATTAAATTTTCTGGAATTTCAACACAGCAAAACAACATATAACTGCTTGATAAATTACTCTGAATAGATTTAGTAATTTGTGTAAGGGAGGCTCTCATTTATGTAAGACTTTTAATTTCTAATTTTCTTATATTTATGTCATTCAGAAATACACTGCTGGTCCAGGAGGAATCTTTCCAAAACCCAAGTGAACTATTAATTTTGTTTGGGTTAAAGCATAAAATGTTAACAGTGTACAGTATCCACAATTTGCCAGTTACCCTTCACAATTCCTTCCAAATACGGTTTACGGATTTTTTCTCACATGACTGAGATTTTGTATAGCATCTCTGTTTTTCATCTTAAATTCAAGGCAAAAGATAGATGGATTTATTAAACAAGAGTTCCTAGCAAACATCAAATTAACATAAAAAATTTCACGGATTAAGCAATTTGCCTTTTATAGTGCTTTCAATGATTTGGATGAAAATACAGTCCAAAATTCTTGGTCCCCTTCCTTAAGCTTCTATTTATAAAATACATCCAAACAAAGATTCTACTTCCTCATTGTCATTGCTATTTTTTAAAAATCACCGTGTTGTTGAATTCTGTCTGAACTATGCTAGGCACTATAGGTAGAACCATTTATACAGTTATAACCGCTGCCCAGAAAAGACAGGGAGATGACAGTAAAGATGGATTCACCCACACAGAACATGCAGATTAGGAACTATAAGCATCGAAGAGAATTCCTACAAGAAATGTAAAAAGTGTTGAATGTTAAATGCTGTGCTCTGGTAACATCTATGCCTTAGGCTTCAGCAGAAAGTTAATTATACACGCGCACACACACACACACACACACACACACACACACACTCGAATGCACATCAAACATAGCAATATAGGTCAATGACTTAAAAATGACTCAAACACAGATGGATATTTCTGCTAGGGGATAATTTCTTACAGAATTTTGGAAGTCCGGAAAGAAGTTGGAAAGCAAATGAGGGAGCTGATTTTTACTTTGGTTTAACCAAATCCATTTATTTGTTTATTAAGTTATTGGGTTCTTACTATGTGCCAAACAGCATGTTTTGCTAAGTTCAATATAATTCGTGAGAGAAATAAGAAGCTCAAGAAAGAAATCAGTTCGATCCTTAAAGCACTTTCATTGCAACATTTGCAAACCAAGTGAAATGGATAAGTTATTATATTGTTAATGAAATATTTTAAATCTGATTTTTAAAATCAAAAAACAATTAAAGAGGTACTTCCTTAACTGTCTTTTTAATGTTACTACTTGAAATATTTCAAAATTTATCCCACGTGTCCTTTTGTAGTAAACAGAATATATGATCCATGGCATTTAACTTTGAAGATACAACTGATCTGGTAACTCAGATGATCCAAATCACTGTCAGGCTTAATCTTCAGCTGGGTGTCTGCTTCTGAGCAGAACTGGCCATTAGGTTTAGTGGAAAGGTAACTAAGAAGGGTTGTGTTCCCAGCAAGGTGTGGCCAAATAAATGCTGAGGACGTGACCATTGAAGTTGCATTTCAGCATTATTTCAATTTGGTGACCTTGGGTCTGGAGATAGCACAGTAGATGACATCAGGAACCCTTCCCCACCCCTCCCACAGGTATACTGAGAAAGCTGTAACTAGAGTGATCATACAGCCCATTTGCCCAGGACATCCCACTTTACTCCTATTATCCTAGCATAATTATTAATAGCTTGCACTCCCTCTTTCAAAAAGGCCCTGGCTAGGGATGATTAATTACTCAGGTCCTCTAATCATAATACAATCTTTGATACACACTCCAAACCCTGATCCATTAGAACAAATTCCAGTCCAGCCCCAGCACTAGAAATGTGGCAGTCTGCAAAGTTACAGACACTTGCTGGAATTTCCCCATGCAATGGACACGTTCTTTAAAGAAACTGAGTTTCTTTAAAGAAACTTTAAAGAAACTGACTGAACAAGTCTATAGGGCCTGACCTATAGACGCATGTCCTGTTGAACCATAACTTTCCTCTACTCACATCCCCCGAATTCACTAAGAATTCCTGGGATGAGCTGAGCTCAAAGCCTGACTCTGTTACAGACTTCTTAGAAACAGAAGATGCATCTTATTCACCTTGGTGTCTCTCAATGCCTTTACCACTCAGCCTTATTTGTAAGAACCACTCCATAAACTTTTGCTGAAATGCCTGGAACATCCAGTCAAAACACCTGGATGGTTGGCCTCATTCTTTACTTTCCGGCTATTTATCATCATGTAGAGCCAAAGAAATCCAGAAAACAGACAAATGCCAGCCCTGAGAATGTCTGTGGGGAGAAGTGCCCAGGTGCACATGGATGGAAATAACGTCTACACTTAAACCTTTGTTTCCCTCCTAGTAACTTCTCAATCTATCTTCATGTTCTTTTCTAAGGCAACTAATTAGCCACTTTCTACAAACCAGATATTCTAGAGGTAGGAGCCAGGTCTTCCCCAACAAACCCAGCAACAAAACAGTTGTTTCCACCCAGAGCTCCTGGACAAATGAAGTCAGAGCTCAAGACAGAATCTTGCTAAGGAAATATCAATACTTGCTTTTCCCTTGTACAGCATCCCCAGAAGTCTTAACTGCATAGAGGGACCAGCCATAGTGATGGCAGAATAAGGAGGAGATAATGGGAGATTTTAAATGAATTTTTTGCTCATTCTGACTTTAGAAAAAAGTTGAAGTCTGTCCACAAGTTATTAGAAAGAATTGCAGTATTTGAATCAACCCTTATAGATTGTGCTGAAGCATTTTGCCCCCAGTTTTCACATTCCCAAATTATTTTATTGATTTATTTTTGGCTGTCTTGGGTCTTTGTTGCTGTGCATGGGCTTTCTCTAGTTGCGGTGAGCAGGGGCTACTCTTCGCTGCGGTGCGCGAGCTTCTCATTGCAGTGGCTTCTCTTGCTGCAGAGCATGGGCTCTAGGTGCGCGGGCTTCAGTAGTTGTGGATGGCGGGCTCTGGAGTGCAGGCTCAGTAGTTGTGGTGCACAGGTTTAGTTGCTCCGTGGCATGTGGGATCTTCCCAGGCCAGGGCTCGAACCCGTGTCCCCTGCGTTGGCAGGCGGATTCTTATCCACTGGGCCACCAGGGAAGCCTCCCACATTCCCAAATTTTAATTCATGATTTTTGAAATCACATCGTCAGCACACTTGTGATTTTTTTTTTTCAGATCACCCAAGCAGACTAAATAAATGAGGTGACTGTGCCTAATGGCTTTTATGAACCTACCATATTGGGATGGAGTCAAAACTGTCATGTAATTTGGCATCATCTGGTTAGAAAAAGAGTTTCTACAACATCCATCCATGTCTGAAAAACAACAAGAAAGCAAAGTGAATCTCAAGCTGGAAAGAAGGGATACAAAGCATTGGGCCCTGGATACCAGACTCCACATTCACACAACGTGCTCTTTCGGAAGGTTTGAGTCTGGGAGCTTTCTCCTTTCACTGGCCAACATAAAAGTGGTTTCAGCGAGAAGTAGGGAACAAAGAAAGACTTTCATTTACAAAAGCAAGTTAAATGGCACAGCGTGTTAGGAGCTTTTATTTATGCCGCACCTGGCATTATTTTTAATAATAATGCGGCAGAACAGAATTGGCTTCGCCAACGCTAACCAGGAAAGAGTGTGTCTCTGCATCCATCGCATAATCCCTTGTCATGCACGTTTGAACCCCAGGCTCCCGTCAGCAGTATCGGTCCTGACTGGAGGAGTCCAGCCGAGAGGAGGTGGGCTGGCATTCTTGGTGAGGGCTGGTCTGCCTCTCGGCTTCACCAGGTAGAGGATTGTCACCAAGAGCTCTGGTCTGAGCCCGCTACAGTTTGTGCCAGCTCCCAACTGCCGTTGGCAAAGCTCAGTGCTTCCCTGTCTCCAGCTAAAATGGTCTTTGAAACAGCCTTGCAAACAGAAGATGAACGAAGCTCATCTTTGAGCTTGAGGAAATCTTTTCATTCCTCCTGGTCAATTGAGGAAACCTTTTCATTCCTCCTGGCCAAGGCAAGATTTTGGACTTTTTAATTGTAAAATCTCTAACTTCATCTAAAAGCATTATCTTTCCTTTTTTTTTTAACCAAAGAAAATACGAATCAGGTATGTGGTTATGTCTTGCTCTGCTAAGGAGAGCAAATTCAGTCGTTGAGTTAGCCTGGTTCAAGCCTAGAGGGAAACGCACAGCACTGGGATGGTGCTTCTTTGAACGTGCCACTTCATCTTTTCGTCCATCAAGCTCTCCCATTGGTACAAAAAGAATCTTGGTCCGGATCATCTCAAATCTCCATTCCGACTGTAACACGAGTCCATGGTGCTCTAAGAGGAGCTTAACATTACTATCACGCCCATTTTAGTTGGTTGTGAACATTTTATTTCGACACATTTAAATGCTGATCATTAAGGAAAAGAAAGTTTTGAGCTACGAAAACTTGAGATCCTGACCATCAGCCCCAGTAAATTTGCAGATCGAATACTATCTTCTGCTTTGGTCAAACAGATGCAGATAGAGAGCTAACCAGTTACTCAGACACAGTCTGACAAACACATCTGGTGGCAAGTTATGTGCCTAATCTGCTCTTAAAGGAGATGCTGCATTTAATTCACACATAGAACTCAAACCAGGGGTTGGGATTAACCTCGAGGCAACTTTAGACTACCAAAAAAAAATAGTAATAACCTTTTGGAGCATATGAAATCTTAAGTTAGCATCACTTCTGGTTAAATATGCCATTACCCCCAAAGAGTCCAGAATTTAGCCAGAACTCTGAAGACTCCAAATATTCAAACTACAGCTTTTTTCCTTGTGATTTTCAAACTTTGAAAATCCAGTGTCATCTCCCATGCGCACACGCCTGTAACTTAGAAAATTCCAATTATAAATTTGCTCCTCTGCCCTAAAATCCCTGCCCACCCTCCATCTCATCGTGGAATGCTTGCAGATTTGCTTGGCTTTCTGATGGGAGCAACCCCGACCATGTCAGCCAGAAACAAATGTGACTTTAACACATGCCCCTGAACTGCCAGAGCGCCTATAAAAGCTCGTTGCAGACGGCAGTGAAGGAAACAGTGCCCAGTTCCAAAAATCCTTCTCTGCCCTCAAAGGGGCAGCTTGCAGAAGCGCTCACGCCCACTCTGGGGTCGTGCCTTCACTGGCTCCCTCGACTGTAAGTAGACGTTCCCTCCCACTGCAGTTCAGGCATTTCCTGGGCAGGTAGGCCACCATCTGAGCTTGTCCAAGCGTTTCAACGTCACTGGAGCTGTGAGCTCCGTTCCGAGTGTCCCTGCACCACACACTTAGTTGAAGCGAGGAGGGGGTGGGACAGAAAAGAGGTACACAGATGTACAGAGTTGGCGTTTATGTCCTGTAGGGATACCCTTGAAACTTGTTAAAAAAAAGGTCCATCAAGACATCTGGTCAGCTGCCCTAATCCATATTGGGGTTTTTAGGCTACCGTTATGCCCCAATATGCTTTGAACATTGCCAATCTGCTTTCTCCGCAGAAGCAGCAGTGCGTCCCCTTTGATTTCTCAGCTCGTCCCCAGCCCTGGTGTTTATAGCGTCACGTACCGAGCACCATGAAAAAGCACATACTGTAGCGCATGTGTCTGGCTAATGAAACGGGTCAGACAAACCTTGTGCAATCAGGAACAGGGGCTGATTGGCTTAGGCCCGGTCCATCTTGCAGACTGCAAAAGAGTCAGCTGTCGCCAGGGCCATGCGGCAGATGGACAGTTTGCATCCGATTTCCAGGCCAGCGCCAAACCCTTTAGAAGCTTTGGCAGCCGAGCGCCATCAGGCAGCAGCTTTGATGTCCTGCAGATGGCTGTGGCGGCCACCGAAACTCTGCATCCCAACAGGCCCAGGGCTTACTTTCAGGCAGCATTCACTCTGGCCGGGGTCCGCGGTCAGCCAGAGACATGGGTCACTGGGCTGCGGTGCACTTGACACCAGCCAAGACCTTCCAGCAGCTTCCACTTCCACATGGATAGCAGCTTAAAAATGTTATTTTTTTAAAGTCTTTATTGAATTTATTACAATATTGCTTCTGTTTTATGTTTTGGCTTCCTGGCCACAAGGCATGCAGGATACCAGCTCCCAGACCAGGGGTCAAACCTGCACCCCCAGCATTGGAAGGTGAAGTCTCAACCACTGGACCTCCAGGGAAGTCCCTGTTACTTTTTAAAAAAGAGTAACACACACACACACACACACACACACACACACACACACCCATGCTCTGATTCCTCCCATTTCAGATTTCCTGACATAAACATGCCTCTTCACCTCTTCCCAGGTCACTATCCAACCCCTAGACACAGTGGCCTTTCTTCTTCCCTGGTAACTGAGAGGCTTCTCAGATATTTAGCAAAACCGTCCACCCATGTCCACTTCTATAGAGATGGCACAGGCTCCTGGAGGTTCCTTTAAAACAAAACAATACAAACAAACATTTACAAAACAGAAATAGACTCAAAGACATAGAAAACAAACTTATGGTTAACAAAAGGGGAAGGGGGGATAAATTAGGAGTTTGGGATTAACAGATACACACTACTTTATATAAAATAGATAACCAACAGGGACCTACTGTATAGCACGGGGAACTATATTCAATATCTTGTAATAACTTATAATGGAAAACAATCTGCAAAAGAATATATATATATATATATATATATATATAGCTGAATCACTTTGCTGTACACTCTGAAACTAACACAACATGGTAAATCAACTATACTTCAACAAAAAAAATCAGAAAAAAGAAAGAAAGGCAGGGAGAGAGCGAGAAAAAACTAAAGTATGGGCTGCTTCCTCCTTCCTCCAGATTTCCTGGTAAATAGTGCATGTTTTCTCCTCCCCAGGTCACAAGTTTAGCCCTCAGACAATCTCAGACTCTGTCTTCCTCTGGCATTGCCACCCAAAGTGGCAGCAATTGCAAACTGGGAGGTTTTGAATTTGGTGTCCATTTTAAGACCCCCCCCTTCCCCCTCCCTGAGCTCTGCTTCATCTGAGTATGACTTGCTTAAGCCCCAAAGCATACTCTTCGTGGTGGTCAGTCTCATCTTGTGCTCTGAATAGCCCAGAGTAATCTGTCGAAAAGCTGAGGCTGGAGGTCTTCCAAACAGAGCCCTTGCGCATTTGGTAGGAGTAGTTAATTCTGACTGGCGCTATTAGAAAGAAACCATGTCACTGCACCAGAGGAGCAAGTGTGGGCTTCTCCCACCCCCAAGATCAACCTGGAAATTTCCCACTTCCCTCCACACCCCCTTGACAAGCGGGCCAGAGAAGGAGAAGTTTAGAGCAAATGGCTGACAAAAATGAAAAACAAACTCAGTGAAAATAAATTCAATCATGTGTGATTTCCAGCCACTCAAAAGTAACAGAAATATTTGGTAAAAATATATAGATATAAATTGCCAATTAATGAAAACTGGTTAAAGCCAGTAAATAGAAAAAAAATTAAAAGTTAATTAGAGCTTTTTGAAGCTTTGTTATATATACATCTTTTGCAGGTGCTACAAAAGTGAAAAATAACCAATATAATTACTAGGATTCAAAGATTCATATTTTCCCCGTGAATTTATTTAGGATTATCAGTTTCCTTGTAGTTATACAAAAGGCCTGTCAAGGTGTATCCCACATGTTTAGCTTGTGTGTTCCAAAAACAAGCCAAAATGCTGTTGTATTTCACCCAGTACAGGAAAGCTACTCTGAGGAAAAAAAAAAAAAATAGGCCAAGTTTTACCTGGATCTCTATCTTGGTTAAATTACCTTACATATGTTTTAATTTTTTTTCTTATTCTTTCTGTCTTTATCTCTCTCTCTCTTTGTTAAAATACATCTGTGTTTGTTGACTGCCCCAGATTATAGCTAGCTAAGTGAGGAGTGCGTGTCCTAGCACCTGGTATAGTATATGTAGCTTAACAATACATATCATTACATTATTTACAGCTTGTTTTATGGTATTCAATATTAAACTGCAAATTAACCCTTTAACAACCAGTTGAAGAAAACGCTCCGTTCGGCATGAGATACCCAATGAAACTTCTTTTTTTCCCCTGGCAGAATTGTTAAGAGTACATCTACGACTGTATTCATAAACAGGGAAGTGTGTTCATTACAGGAGGGATGCCCACCAGAGCCAGCTAATTCCTCTCCCAGGAAATCTGTTTCATAATGATATTCCTTACTACACCACACTTGTACTTATGCTGATAACACAGGTTATAAAAGGGACTTAGGACTGCAGTCAATTAATGTACTGGCTCTTTAACCTCCTTTATTGGAGTACATTAGGCACCAAAGGGACTCGATGTTATGTTGCTGGCAACAAAAAGGCCCAAGCAATACCATTTCATGCCGTCTCAGCCCTGTCTTCAGTTCCCAGGAATACACATCGTGATCTGACCTCATTAGGCTCTGATTCAGCTGCAGGCCGGTGCAAGGACAACAGGGGGAAGGTTGGTGAGAATGGGTGCCGAGAAAGCACCTTTCCCATGCCTGATAAAAGAAATCTCCATCACGGAAGCCGGTGCCAGGGTCGTGATTGACTGTATCTCCTAGATCATCAAGCTCTGCTGACGTTTTGTTCACGTTTGGAGCAACTGAAGCCCAGTGAGACAGGAACAGCTAACCTAAAGTCACCCAGCTTGTTAGCAGCAGAGCCAAAACTACAGCATTCAGAGTTCCTGATTCCTAGAAGGGAGCTCCCACCCGATCCCCTGATGCGTTCTAAATACAAAAAGCAATCACTAATGAGCGATCATTAAAGACTGGACTCAGAGAAGAGAAAGGAATAGACAACTAAATAGAAATGAATTTTAAAAGAGAGATACAGAGAGAGAGAGAGTGCGCAGGAATTTTAAATTGGACTGCAAGAGAAAAACTACGAGTTCCAAAATAAGTCCTCTTTGTTAATAAGAAATTTGGTTTGGAGTTAGCAGATGCAAACTATTATGTATGGAATGGATGGGCAACGAGGTCCTACTGTATAGCACAGGGAATTATATTCAGTATCCTGTGATGAAGCACAATGGAAAGAATATAAGAAAGAATGTATATGTATGTATGGCTGAATCACTTTGCTGTGCAGCAGAAATTAACACAACACTGTAAATCAACTATACTTCAGTTTTTTAAGAAAAGAAATTTGGCTTCTCTTTTCTCCTCTAACAAGCACTAATGGGGAAATAAATGTATGTGCTAGACTGAACTCAAATGCATTCTTAATAATGTGGAGTTTTCTAAAAGAAGCCTATGATGTAATTTGAGATAAGAAAGAGTCCTTCTCTAAAATGCTACCCAAACGCTACTGCTAACCTTTAAGGAGCCCAATAGCGTCTTGTTCCTGAATTAATCAGTCTCAAGACTATCAGCAATTTAGCTACATTTTGTTGGTAATTAGTTTGATAAATTAAGATTTGCAATAGAAAACATGGCATCTTATTGTTCCCGAGGTTTTATGGTATTTTTCTAAAATCAGAAGCTTTCTTTGAAAACGTTCATTTCTACTGCAAAGAGACAAACAGCAAAACCCAAAGTTTGCCGAGTCTGGCTCCAGACGACAACAGCCTTCCCCAGATCCGCTGGGCGAAGTATCAGAGATTAGCCATTCATAATGCAAACTTCAATTGTGTGGTTTAAAATAATATTCGAATCCTAGGACTGTAGGCAGTGGCTTCTAGATAGTGAGAAACTATTACTTCAGTTCCTTCATGTTCTGCCTTATTTTCTATAATCATGAAACAAATGGGCTGGTGGAGAAATATTATGAAAAATGGTGAAACATGGAGAGATGTTTCCATGTTTATCCAAATGGCTCCCTGCGTATTAGGAGTGCAAAAATGGCAGATTAGAAACTAAGCTATTTTTCATCAAAATTGTCCACAAACAAGATGATTTCTTGGGGCTAATTTCCATTCAGGGGATAGTGAAACTTATTTTAAATGACCAAAGCCATTTCAGAAGGGGACGAGCATCTCAACACGGCCAGAGGGTCAGAACTGCTCATCTCAAAGACTCAAGATGCTCCAGGACTGCCAGTGATACAATTCCCTCCCTTTCACAATGAATGGAAATGAGAAAGGTATCTTCCTCGGAAACATGCTAAAAATATAGCAATCACCCGATACAGATGTGGTGTTATAAGCTCCTATTCCAAAGCGTTCTGTTTCAGCCATGATTTCCATTGCAGAAAACTGTACTAATAGAAACATCCCGATTAATCTGAATTTGAGATATTTCATGCAATGTATATTACCTTTCTGCTGCCTGCAACCTTCTGCCAGGTTTTTTTTTTTCTTTTTAGGAGGTGCTTTGAGGGGACCATACCATGAGAACAATACACAGCTGCTGCTGTATAGAGATATCTAATTGTCAATATTGTGGAAATTCTACAGCTTATTACGTGCATTCAGTCTAATTCTGGGCAAATTGCCAGGCACTTCGGGGACAATCAAGTGAGCCCCATTACACGTGGTACAGCATCACAGCTTTAAGATACCCGGCTGTTTTGCCTCTGGCCAGAGAATGTTTGTACCAGTGCTACCGAGTGAAGGGGGGTAACTCCAAATAAAATAAAATTTGTATTTTTTTCAAGTGGGCTGCATTTCAAGCCCAGATGTTAGTAATGAAAGATTCAATTTAAGGATTTAAATTACAAATAAATAAAGTATGAAACAGATGTGATTTTTAAGGAAGTTCAAATTATCCAGGAAGAAAAATATCTCTGTGCATGACAAAGTAATCAGGATTGTCTTGGAGGGTCTGCTGAAGACAATCTGCTGAACACAATTCACCCTTAGGACAGGATTGGTTTGGGATGGGAAGGACTGGTGGAGCTTGTCATTAAACAAAAATTGTGTTTAATAAAACTTTATAACCATGATTAATCCTACGAGGCCCTAAAGGAGTTTGCAGTTTCTGATAAACACATTTTCCTTGTTTGCAATGGTAATGATGTTTTGAAGTGAATGGATTAAGAACAAAAACTCTGAGGGTAGAAAAAGGAAGGTTTGGCGAGTTCCATCTAGGCAGAAATTGCAGGGACGTATAAGAAACAGGGGCCACCCATTAAGAGATCGTCTTGATGTGTGTGCCGCACGTGTGCACGTAGATGGGGCAAATATCACCGAGAAACCAAGCTACCGAGCAGACAGTAATGGAGCACATGTTTATTTATACAGACAAGCTAATAAGACTTTTTTCATTCTAAGCTGATCATTAAGTTTGCCTATCAAAAGGATGACAGTGATTTAAGGCACAGTGTCTCACATTTGGAGACTATGCCTTGAAAATGAAATCAGAAGGGACCAACCAGAGTTGCACTGTCCAGTACAGTAGCCACTGGTCATATGTGGTCATTTAAATTTAAATTCATTAAATTGAATTGAATTGAAAATTTTCAGTTTTACATCATATTAGCCACATTTCAAGGACTTAAAAGCCACCATGTGGCTAGCAACCATAATATTGGACAGCGCTGATAAAGAACACTGCCGTCACCGCAGAAAGTTCTATTGAATGGGGTTGTCCAAAAGCAAGGCAGGAAGGTTAGATTTGGACGTCAAGGGGGAGAGAATTTGACACTCAGCTCTCTTCATTCTAGCCACAGGACCTGGTGCCATTTGGTTCTCCCTCATCTTAGCATCCTGAATCTCATGCACACCTGTGTGCGCAGACGCACACTGACAGCCGCTGACGTTCAAGCAAGGCTGGCGAAAGTAACCATTATGGTAAGCTTCGGGAAACCCCACGGAAAAGCAACCCCACAAGCCCAGCTCTGCTGACCTGACCTCTCCTGCTGGTCAGTTATCTCCAACAGGTGACTGAGGACAAGCTTATCCTTGCTGTACAGGCATAACATGCATACTGTAGCACCAACAACCAAACCTCGGCTAATCAAAAGGCCACAGGGCTTCCCTGGTGGCGCAGTGGTTGAGAGTCCGCCTGCCGATGCAGGGGACACGGGTTCGTGCCCCGGTCCGGGAAGATCCCACATGCCGCGGAGCGGCTGGGCCCGTGAGCCATGGCCGCTGAGCCTGCGCGTCCGGAGCCTGTGCTCCGCATCGGGAGAGGCCACAACAGTGAGAGGCCCGCATATCGCAAAAACAAACAAACAAACAAAAAAAGGCCACAAAAGTGAATAATTTTCTGTGGCACCTTGGATGTGGGGGAATGCAAACTGGTAAAGCAATAATAGCCCTCTAACCGGAGAACCGATTCAGAAAAAAAGCATTAATTCCCTAACATAAAAGTGCTAACATGGGCTTCCCTGGTGGCGCAGTGGTTGAGAGTCCGCCTGCCGATGCAGGGGACACGCGTTCGTGCCCCAGTCCGGGCTAACAATTGGTCGGGTCTGTGGTGGAAATCTTACCTCCTGGGCATCTCCTTGGTACCCGTTGGGCATCCTTGGAGCACCAGCTCTCACACAAACCCATCCTAGGAGAACCACACAGCTTCTTTGTGCACGGGGCACCGTCCCTCTGCCACGTGAACTTTTTCTGACTCCTTGGAACTGCCAACAGCCCTTCCGCTAGGATTCTGGCTGTGACAAAAGCACCACTGCCTCCCTGGCATGAGATGGAAAATGTAATTTGATGAAAACTCCAAAGTCAAAAGCTTTCAAAAGTCAAAACCCTTCAATCTGTGCCATACTCTTAAGAGAGTTTCACAGGGGCTCCATAACCCAAGAGCACTTTCAAAATTCGCGTATTTTTCTCTGTATTGAAATAGATGCATTTCCGTCAGCTCCCACGTGGCCCTCTCCTCTTTCTCTGTTTATTGAACGATTTTTGTTTCATAATGCCACACATAGTTCTCTCTCTGATAGATTAAGGTAATGCAAATATTAAAAGAATCCTAGCTTATTGGGGACATTAGAGATGTTCTAGTCCAGAAGTCATAACTTGGGGTCCCCGGAAACCTAGGAGATTCAGAAACGGTCTACAGGAAGCATGTGAATCTTTCATTGCATGGAAAATTGCGTGTGTGCATTTTTCTGAGAAGAGGTTTCAGAGCTTTTATCAAACTAGCAAAGACCAAAGAATTGGTCAGCTCCAGCCCATTTTTAACAAGAAACTGAGGCTCAGAGAAACGAAGTAACCTTCTAGAAGTCACACTAGTTAGTTGGACTCAAGTCAGACCGCAAACGGTTCTCCCGAGTCATAATCAACCGCTATATTCACTATAACAGGCTACAGAGGGCATTTTTCTTCTTGCCCGTAGGTAATTCACTTGCCAAAGTTAATTCAAAATCCTTGGATCTTGCTTTAAGTCAAGAAAGCAAAAAAGGAATCATAATTGACGATTTCACAGAAATGCTCAATTGAAGGAGTGTTATGTTCTGTGTTACTATGACCCAGGCTCTCAAGTTGTTACCTACATTGAGGGAAATTTGAGGAATTCAATATTGCTTTGCAAAACTTAGCTTTTTGTCTTTCCTTAAATTTTAGAATTATTTTAGAAAGAAGACCCCACCACTGGTTATTTTCTAGAGGCATAATATTTGTTTCATTTTCAAAGACACTCCTTTACTGGATTGTGCTATACACCTTGGATTTGGGGTCAAGATAAGCACATGGATAACCAGGAGATGTATGTGTGTTAACATCACTTGCTCACCAGCAATTTTTAAGAGCTTGAAGAGAAGGGAAAAAAAACTTGTTTTTGAATTAAAGCTTTTAAGACTCTTGGAGTATGTTTGCTTATTTCTTCCACAGCATAATGGTTAAAAGCCCAAACTCAAAGCAGATGGACTTGGACTTAATCTTGGCCGCACCCCTCACCATCACAGAAGCTCTGTGACCCTGGACAAATCGCTTAACCTCTCTGAACCACAGCTTTCTCATCTGTGCGATGAAAATAATCATAGGAGCCATCTCAAAGAATTGTGATGAGGATTATTATAAACCAATAAGCTCAAAGACTTTGCACTGTGTACGGCACAGAGAAAGTGCTCAGTAAAGATGAGCTCGTGATTACGATAAATTTCAGATGCCAAAGGTCAGCTATTTTAAGGTATATAAGGGACTTCCCTGGCGGTCCAGTTGTTAAGACTTTGCCTTCCAATGCAGAGGGTGTGGGTTCTATCCCTGGTCGGGGAGATAAGATCCCACATGCCTCGTGACCAAAAAACCAAAGCATAAAACAGAAGCAAAATTGTAACAAATTCAATAAAGAGTTTAAAATTTGTCCACTTAAAAAAAATCTTTAAAAAAAAAATAAGGTATATAAGATCAAAAAACCCATTGTAGCAGGTTGAATGATGGCCCCCGAAATGACGCATTGCCTCCTAAGCCCAGGAACCTGATTTGTAAAAAAGGATCCTTGCAGACATAATGAAGTTAAAGGTCTTGAGAAGGTGATCATCCTGGATTATCCAGGTGGACTCCAAATACAATAAGTCTTCTTATAAGAGACAGATGGAGGGAGAAGAGGAAGCAGGTGAAGATGCAGGCAGACATCAGAGCTACACAGCCCTGCTCCAAGGGTCTCCAGGGGCCACCGGGAGCTGGACGCACAGGGAAGGATTCTCCACTTGAGCATGGCTGACCAACATCTTGATTTCAGACTTCTGGTCTCTGGAACTGTAAAAGAACATATTTCTTTTGTTTTAAGCCAACTCATTTGTGGTAATTTGTTACAGCAGCCTCAGGAGACCAATACACCCATTCTGCTTTAAGTGCAATTATATGTATTATTGATACACACATAGTCTGCCACAATAGAAAACTGGGATGATATTAAAGTGGGTCCCACACATAATAAAAAGTTTTATTTATACTTAACAAAACTGGCAAAAAGTTAACGAGGGACCTCATTCTTCTTGAGCGTTTCCCTGACTTCTAGGTCAAACCCAGGAATGACCTCAGCAACCACATTAAAGGAGCACGCCGAGGAAAGGGCATCCCAGTAAAGGCGTGCACTGATTCAGTTCCACCAATGGAATTTTTCGTCTGCCTCTTTTGAGGATTCAGAATAATCAAAGGAGAGTGCTGCTCAGAAGGAAAAAAAATAATTAAACCAATTTTATTTCATTATATCGCAAGAAGGTTAAATAATAATCTCTTTAAGAACATGCCCATAGGACTTGAGGACACCGGGAAGGGGAAGAGTAAGCTGGGACGAAGTGAGAGAGTGGCATGGACATATATACACTACCAAATGTAAAATAGATAGCTAGTGGGAAGCAGCCACATAGCACAGGGAGATCAGCTCGGTGCTTTGTGACCACCTAGAGGGGTGGGATAGGGAGGGTGGGAGGGAGACGCAAGAGGGAGGAGATATGGGGATATATGTATATGTATAACTGATTCACTTTGTTATAGAGCAGAAACTAACACACCATTGTAAAGCAATTATACTCCAATAAAGATGTTAAAAAAAAAAAAAAAAGAAGAGAAATCAGCAAAGCACACACACACAAAAAAGAACACGGCCATAAAATGGCTTTGCCCAATCAGTACTCAGCAATGCCAGGTAATGTTTTTTCAGTGACGCTGGTCAAACCAGTTTGGTCACCTGCCTTAATGACCAACATGGTCAAATGCATGACGCATCTGATCATGTCAGTGCTTGGCCCAGGGCGCTGCATATCCCCTTGATGGGGTCTGTGCACCCAACCCCCAGCTTCTGAATTCTCCACTCCCAAGTTGCCCATTACAGCTGTAACTGCCTCAAGGACCACCCTTCCCAGACTGGGGCTGCCTCACCTCACATGCTGAAGCTGGATGTTCCTGGGAGTTTATAACCGCCGCTTCCCTTCCCCACCCACCCACCCAACAGTCAAAAGTCTGTCACTGGCCCCATGTCACAAAACATCTGGTGGTCTGTAGGGGATACTGTCTTCTCTCTCTTTCCCATAGCTCCTTCTTCCCCATGTTTATTCTTCTTGTATTACCACAGGAAGGAGCCAGAGAAAAGGGTTCTTTCCTAATGTGACTGCTCCGGAGGACTGGCTGTCTTCTCTCTTGACCAAAAGCACTGTCACCTTACAAGAACAGCCCTCTAGACTGGGCTGTTCCTGGGTTAGGTGCCTGATCTATCTCACGTGAGGCACTTAGGGGTCTCCATCCGCCCCTAAAGAGGGAATCCATCCCTACCATTCCATTCCCCCTCCTTTGGCGGTTCCTTGGAAAAAATGCAACTGTATACGTGACTGAACCCCGGTGGGTGCTTTCTAATACATGAGACTCTTTGCCCAGCACTGAAAATGCAGCAGTCCCTAATCTCATCCATCCTCAAAATTGCCCGTTCTAGAGCCTACAGGCATGACAATCTGTCTTCAGTATCTCTAGGGAACTAGAAACTTAAGGAGGCCTCTTCTGCCAGAACCATCACACCGTCTCTCCCCTGTGCTTTTCCCCCACTCAGAGAGCCCAGGTCAGATCAACAGGCCCAGTGGCTCAGCAGACACCCAACCCAGAAACAAGATGCTAGTGTCCCTTCTCTCCCTCAGCTTCTGAAGAGAAGACCTGGTCAATACTGCCCACAGGGGAGGAAAGATGGCCAGCCTCTGCAGCAAAGTGTGGAGGTCAGCATGAACTCCAAAGCAAGGCCATCTGGGCTCCAGTCCTAGCTTCGTCATTTACTAGCTGGGTGTCCTGGTTATTTATCTATTTCCTATCATCAATAAAGTCATTCTTTCACCATTCTCTACGATGTACCATGAATTGGGGCTAGCAGTCTACAGAGCGCATTTCCAGACTCCCTTGCCAAGCAGCCTACCATCTTACAGACTGAAGAAAAGAGGAAGGGAACTCAAGCTTCCTGCTCCCAACTCCAGTCTGCATCACTCCATCAGCAAAGGACAGCTGTGGCTCAACCACCTAATTCCTTTGGCGTCAAGACTAATAGCAGCCATGCTAGTGGTCCCCATCCCACCTTCATGAGCTGAGCCCCAGCCGGCCTTGTTCTTTTGGCTGCCTGAATACCAATCAAGCCTCTGCACCTGCATTACTGGCTGTTTCCCCACTCCCACCAGATCTCAGAGCACCAGTCAGCCATGCCTCCTGCAGAAGTCTGAGCATCATGCCTTCAAAACTCCCTTCCAAGACTTAAACACTTGTGCTGCACAAGCTCCTCCTCTAAGCTCCCAGCTTCTGGTAATGCTTCCTCTTCCCCCTCCAGTAATGGCTGGGTCCTACCCCCAGAGATTCTTAATTTATTGGTCTTGGGTAGGGTCTGGGATCGGGATTTGAAAATACACTATTATGCATCCAAGGTGGAGAACCACTGCAATAAGGCATTTTACAAATAATGAGAAAAGTTTTATGCAGATGCGTCCACATCTTATCACACTAGTTCTCTAAGACATCTGCAGAAATGTTATTCGCAGGTAAGGTGGAAGCAAGGAGAGCTGTGTAAGAAGTCAGAAAGTAGTTATTGAAATTCCACATGCCCAGCGCTAAGTTGGGTATTATTCAGGACACCAGGAAGTGAAAGATGCAGTTCCCGATCAACTTTAATTTAGTTAGAGAAGTCAAGATTAAAACACAGAAAAAAAGTTAAGGAACTACACAGAGATGTAAGGAGGTAATTGGCCTGAAAACACAAAATTCAACAGAGATTGTTTAGTTTAGTGTTCAAAACAATCCTTCTCTCTCCTTCATGCCTCACCGAAACAGGTGAACACACTTACCTCCCCCGACAGGTCTCAAATTAGATTGCGAATGCTCTACATCAGAACCATCCGTGTCATTTTTAGTTGAAGATTCTTGTGGTCTGAAGCAAGATGGCAGAGTAGAAGGATCTTGAGCTCACCTCTCACAAACACACCAAAATCACAGCTAACTGCTGAACAAGCATCAGTAAAAAAAAGACTGCACCTACCAAGAGTCTCAAGCCCCACCCCATTGTCTCTGAGTCAGAGGGGCCTAGCAATCTGCATTTTAACTTTCCAAGTGATTTTTTTTTTTTAAGTCTCCAACTGATTCCCAAATAGGTGGTTTCCAACTATACACAGAAAAAAAAAAAAAAAAACTTGGATTAGGGATTACTCCCTTCCATTTTCTTTAGCTAGCAGTGCCCTGCACCTGGGATCCATGGTCTGGCCTCTCACCCCATTGCCCCCTTTCCTCGCCTGAGCTCCTGACCTCCTTGTCACAAGTTGTCTCCGGCACCAAACAGCTCCTTCAAGACTTGACCAAGAGCTCTGCACCAATCCCACCTCTAATCCCTACCCTCACATCATTATTGCTGACCTTGGATTCTACAGAGCCCACCAGCCCCCAGGGCCTTCTCCAATGCCTCTTACCTGTCTACCACAGCCTTGTCTCCTTGCTCTTAATCTTGCCTCTGAAGCTCACAGCAAGTCTCCCTCAGGCCAGATGGGCTGACACATCTGAGCTGCCCTTCCTGGTAAGAGGGGCTTACTCTGTACCTTGCAGTTTAGCACAGAGTGATGCTGACTGGCCATCATGGCCACCAAAACTCAGAGCCTCAGACTCATCAATTGAGAGTTTTGAGCTAACCAGCTAAAGGCAGGAAAGTATATTCAATTATAGAAATTACCAAATTATGCCTTCCTCCCTCTTGGGGAGGAAAACAGAAAGAGCTAAGGGGCTTTGCGCTGTTCTGAATAATAATACTGCATGTGTGTGACCGTTTCTGCTACACCAAAGCTCTCATGTGTCTTACCTCTGTTGATCCCTTCAACAAATTTGTAAGGGAGGCCATGCTGTTATTTTCATGCCCATTTTGTGATTGAGAAAACTGAGGCCCTATGTCTAGCTTCGGAAGACTCATGATCCTCCAGAAGGCTCTTTGGTCACCGGAGTCCAGATAGCCCTACCGCAGGGGTAAGGAGAATCAACATGTGCCAGGCATTTTACACATAGGAGCTTCCTCCTCTCTTCCTGGCTCATTCCTCGCCAGCTCCACTGGCTTCCCTGCTACTCCTCCAACACGCCAGATACCTCCTGTCTCAGGACCGTTAACCCTTGCTGGTCTCTGCCTGGGATGAGCCTCCTCCAGCTGCCTATATAACTGATTCCCTCCTTCCTTCCTTCCAGCCTTTAGTCAAAGATTCCTTTCTCTGGGAAGCCTTCCCTGACCAACCTACTTAAAATCCCAACTCCCCAACACCAATGCCTGCCCCTTCCCTGCTGTGATTTTTCACCATTTGACACAATATTTCTGTTCATTATTGTCTGTCTCCCCCACAATAGCATCTAAGCTCCACCAGGGAGGATTCTTATCTGCTGTGCTCACCACACAGAGTAGGCAGCCAGTAAATACTTGTTGAATGAATACATTGTATCATCCAAACCCTCAGCATCCCTGCAGGATGAGAGTTGTTAGTTCCGCTTTAGAGATGAGGAAACTAAGACAAAGGGAGTTTCAGTGACCCGCACTCAATCTAGAGTTGCCACATTTAGCAAAGAAAAATCTAGGATACCCAATTAATTTTGAATATCAGAAAACAAAACAAAAAAGAAATTTAAGTAAGTCTATCTCATACTTGGGACATAACTTAGAAAAATCTGAAATTTTATCTGAAATTCAAATTTAACGTCACATGCTGTATTTTATCTGATGGCCATATTTAAATCACATTATAAGCAAGAGATAGAGCTGGGAATCTAACCCATGTTTCTTTGCCCCCAAAGCCCAAAGTCTCTCATTCTGAAAAAAGAGTTCAAAGACAAACCTATCCATCCCACAAAAACCACAGACGAAGAAACCACCTTGTCAGGCCTTGCCAAGTTTCAGTCGAGTCTCTGATACTGTTGTACCGACTCATCAAAGGGAAAAAAGCCCACTTCATTCTCCTGGGCTGTCAGTCTTATAGCTTTCATAAGCATTAAATTAATTTAAAAACCTAGAGCCTCTCAATGGAATTACAGTCCTCTAGGTCAGTTGCCTGTTACTTATTCTGTATTAATAACTCCATTCTATGACTGGCCATTGGATATAGAGGAGTTGATCTCATAAAATTTTAAAGTAAACCTGTTTCATTCCCAGGAGGGTCCAGTGTGACAGAGCATATTACAGAAGACTGACAAGAAAATATTTGGGTAGCCAGGACATTCTCTGGAGCAGCATAAGATATTTAAATGATTTGTTGGAAGTGAGGTGATACTCTGAGAAAAGAATGGGGGCTGACATAAAGAAACTTTTTCTGTGCATAAGTGATCCCTCAACCAATCATGTAGGGAAACTAACCAAATCTAATGCTGTTTAGCTTCATCATCTCTCATTTAGATTTTCATTAGCAAATATCTTTCCTCACCATTACCAGATATTATCATTTCCTAAGTATGAAGCTTATTATATATGTGAGGAATTTGAAATCTTGGAAAGAGCAAAGCTTAGACCTCACGATCTTTTGAGGAACTATAGGGTCCCGGAGTGTCTCTGAGTCTTTTCTATGTAGAGTTGCTCTAACCAGTTTGCTTAATAAATCACAAAACTCAGCACAGACCCAACTGAGCTAGGATTGATGCACAGAGGACCTTGGGAAGGCATTCTGCACATCAAGCAGAGGGTGGGGTGGCCCGTGAGGCACCTCCTGTTGAATTAATCACATCTTACTTTTTTTTTAATGAGCCCAAGAATTCGTTCCACAGTTGCTAGTTCACTGTGAAGGTATTTAAGTTATTCCTCAAGGTAAATTACAAGTTCAGAACCTCTCATGAACTATATTTTATTAATTCTCAGAACATGTCAGTGGCATATAAGAGATGTAGTAGTTCTTACTGTCTTCCTATCATACCTTTCCTCAACTTCTTCTAAAAGCATAAGTACAAACACATGCCCATGCAGTTGTACACAAAACCCAGCCTGGCAAATTTAAGTCCTCATCCTCCACATCAAGGTGATTGATTGGGGGTGGACACGTGACCCGAAATGGACCAATCAGAGCCTTTCCTTGAGATTTTCTAATTGGTACTAACAGAGGTGTCCTCTTGCCTCTTAGGTTTCAGAGCTAGAATAGGAACCCAAGGTTGACTGTCATCATAATTTCTGGCCATGTAAAGACAGCTGTCTGCCATGGGAAAGAATGAAACTGAGTAAGGACAAGCTGGACAGAGAGAGCGTGCTAGCAGAACAGAGCTCCCGGGAACCCTCCTACACTGTTGGTGAGAATGTAAATTGGTGCAACCACTATGGAAAACAGTTTGGAAGTTCCTCAAAAACCTAAAAACCGAGTTTCATATGATCCAGCAATCCCACTCCTGAGCATATATCTGGACAAAACTATAATTCAAAGAGAAGCATGTACCCTATGTTTATAACAGCACTATTCACAGTAGCCAAGACATAGAAACAACTTAAATGTCCATTGACAGATGACTGGATAAAGAAGATGTGGTACATATATACAATGGAATGCTACTACTCAGCCATAAAAATGAATGAAATAATGCCATTTGCAGCAACATGGATTGACCTAGAGATTATCATACTAAGTAAGTCAGACAAAGACAAATATCATACGATATCACTTATATGTGGAATCTAAAATATGACACAGTTGAACTTATATACGAAACAGAAACAGACTCACAGACATAGAGAACAGACTTGTGGTTGCCAAGGGGGTGGGGGAGGGATGGATTGGGAGTTTGGGATTAGCAGACGCAAACTATTATATAGACAATGGATAAATAACAAGGTCCTACTGTATAGCACAGGGAACTATATTCAATATTCTGGGCTAAACTATAATGGAGAAGAATATGAAAAAGAATGTATACATATATATGTGTGTGTTGTGTGTAACTGAATCACAGTGCTGTACAGCAGAAATTAATACAACATTGTAAATCAACTACACTTCAATAAAATAAATTTTTTTTAAAAAAGAACAGAGCTCCCTGGTTTAGTCCCAGGCGCCAAGACTACCCGTTTCCTCCTCAAGCTCTTGCTTCAGACTTTATGAGATGACCCAGAATTCCTCCAATAAAACCTTTTTTCCTTTAACTTAGGCTATTTTGAGCTGAGTTTCCTATCACTTGTCACCAGAAGAATCCAGGCTTAAACACAGGGAGAAAATATTATTCCCATTTTATAAATAAGAAAAATAAAGCACCATAGGTTCTGTGGCTTGGCCCTAACGGTAAATGTAACATCAGACTTTGAAATTGCTGCTATCTATCTGAAAACTAATACTTACAACACATCTCTCCTAAGCAGTGACTTTCAGGGTCTTTTACAGTTCACTTTAAAAAAAAAAAAAATTTTACCCTGTGGCCCAGTATATGTATATATATATGTGCGTATGAAGCAAACATTTCACATAATACTTACCCTTATTAAATGTGATGCACTCTTTTATTCTCTATTCTATTTCATCCTTTCAAACGTTGTTTGTGACCCACTAAATTGATTCCACCTGCGACCAAGCTGATTTCACAACCCACTAGTGGATCCAAAACTGTAACTGTTTTAAAAAATTTGTACCATAGACCTTTTCACAATATACCGCTAACTAAATAATCCTTCCCCCCACTATAAATTTCCCTTAGGTGAAACTCTAGAATATGTAGATTAATTTGCACATTAGGTGTGGTTTGAGCATATGTAAATGCAAAGTCATTCCTACCAGGAATGATTAGAAAAAGAGAATATTGGGGGATGGAAGGAGAAAGAGGCAAGGTAGGAGAACTTGAAAGCAGGATTTTGCCATCAATCAAGCCGCCAGAGAGATAAAGGGAATGAGTCCCTACAATGCCAGCCTGGCCTGCAGTCACTTCCTGTGTGTGTCTGTCTCACCACAGGTTTCACGTGTCCAAACCAGAGTTCTGGATTTCCTGCCTCCTTCTGCTCCTCTCGTCTTCTGGACTCACTATGGCACCACCATCCACCAGAGTGTTCAGTGCAAAGACTAGTCTCCAGACCAAGCTCTGACGTCAAAGCATATCCCTAAGCCAACCAGCACTTCCACTGAAAGCACTCAAGTTAGACCACCACCACCTTTCACTTGGGCTTCTACAATCGCCTCCTAATGCTTACCCCCAGTCCACTCACCCCGCCACGACCCAGTCTCCACAGAGCTGCCGGAGTAATCTTTTAAAAATCTGAATCAGACCATGTCACTCCCCACTTAAATCCCTCCAAAGTCTTCCCCTTCACGTTTAGAGCAAAATCCAACCACCTTAGCTCGACTCCCTCTAACGTCTCCAAACTTACCTTCCTCAATTCTTCACCTCATCGTGCTCCAACAATGCTGCCGTTCCTTGAATACACCACAGTCGTTCTCACCTCAGGACTTACGTATTTCCTGTTCCTTTCAGCTAAAGCATCCCTTCCCCAAATCTTCTCATTTCCCTTAGGTCTCTGCTCAAATGTCATGGCCCCAAAGAAGCCCTCCTGAGCACCTTACCTGAAATAGCCCCTGCCTCCTACCATTCTCTGTTTCTCTTCCCTGTTTTATTTTTCTTCATTGCACTATCAGTACCTTAAACTATCTTATGTGCTTGGTTAAGATCTGTCTCCCTCGGTGGATCGTAGCTTCCATGAAGACTGGTGTTAACGGCTGACCATCATTAACAGCTGTTGATCAAGCAAAGCCAAGTGTATGGCTCACTGCAGCCAAGAGAGCCAATGCCTTGACAAAGTCTTAGTAGCAACTCAGAAGGGAGACGTGAAGGGCAGGAGAGTTTGAAGTCTGGGGGTTCAGTTTAAGACAAGTATTTCAATACAAGTATCCTGATTGGAATTGAGTACCTTTGTGATAGAATAGTTTAGGATTGGTGGACTCAGAGGGCAAGGATTTTTTTTTTCTCTTTTCTTTTAATTGAAGTATAGTTGATTTACAATGTCATGTTAGTTTCATGTGTACAGCAAAGTGATTCGGTTATACATATATATCGATTCTTTTCCAGATTCTTTTCCATTATAAGTTATTATGAAATATTGAGTATAGTTCCCTGTGCTATACAGTAGGCCCTTGTTGGTTATCTATTTTATGTATAGTAGTGTGTATATGTTAATCCCAACCACCTAATTTATCCCTCCCCTGCTTTCCCCTTTAGTAGCTATAAGTCTGTTTTCTGTGTCTGTGGGTCTATTTCTGTTTTGTAAATAAGTTCATTTGTATCTTTTCTTCTAGATTCCACATATAAGCAATATCGTGATATTTGTCTTTCTCTGTCTGGCTTACTTCACTTAGTATGATAATCTCTAGGTCTATCCATGTTGCTGCCAACGGCATTATCGCTTTCTTTTCTCTGGCTGAGTAATATTCCAGTGTGTGTACATATGTGTTTGTGTGTGTGTGTATATATATATATATATATATGTATGTATGTATATACACACACACACACACACACACACACACACACACATACACATACATACCACATCTTCTTTATCCATTCATCTGTCGATGGACATTTAGGTGGTTTCCATGTCCTGGCTATTGTAAATAGGGCTGCTATGAACATTGAGGTGCAGTGGGCAAAGGTTTTGAAGAGTAAATAGCCATTTGATAACCTAGTCAAGTATTATTCTGAGAAAGAGTTCTTATTATCCTCATGAGACCTAGTTTACTTGCCTTCTACTCTAGAAAAAGTAGATTTTCACAGGTTCCTGAAACAAGTTTATTTGCAAATTCATCTTCCCAGACAAAAATTTTCTGGGAGAGTAGTCATGTTAATGCAATCTTAGTTCTTAATCCTAAAAGTTGCACGTGGTTTCATATATAGTGATTTGTTTGTCTGGGTTAGTAACATAAAGTGTTTAGAAGCATGCCTGACACATGATAGGCACTTTAAAAATGTTTGTTGCTATTGTTCTGTAGTTGTGGAAAGTTCCTGGCAGGTACACAATAAATATTTGTTGGATTAATTAATTAATTATTATGGTTCAAAGGACTAAGACAGAGCTAAATCAAACATGAGAGAGAAGACCTTGAAGACCTCAATGATCATGTCCTGCTCTTTCTTTACGAGTTCTTACGTGGAGCTATTATGGCCGGGATACTGGGAAGAGTGTCAGAGGAATTGTCTGCCTTCGTGAGCTGAGTGGATTAAATGAAGACTCCTCAGTTCTATCTTCACATCAAGGATCCTTGTACTGTGGACCATGGTGGGACCTCATCAAAAGTTAAAAATATAAAAAGCAAAATTGTTGAACTCTCAGACAGAAGATCAGACCGGCGATATCTGGGCCCTTCATCGCACCCACAAAAAAGCAAACGACTTTATGTCTTGTTGAAACTGCAGGGGAAGAGAGATTCTGAAAGTTTTATATTAAGCAAGGATGGTGAAATGAAACTGATTTTGCACAAATAATAATGTAAGATGTGTAAAATCCTATACATAATGGCAAAGTATAACTTTTTATAGTTGAAAACAAGACTGTCATACAAATATAAAATGAACACCTGCCTAAGATTTATTAACTCATTAATGAGAGAGGTAGTAAGAAAAAGGTAAATCTAGTTCAAAGAACATTTTGAGGAATGGGTTATTTATCGGCATTTAAAAATAAATGTGAGAATTAGATTGCTAGGTTAGATATAAAATGGGAGTAATGTTCCACAGGACAATGAAAACCATAACCTTTGGGGTTATCTTTGCTACCAGACAGAAATTATTTGCATCTTTGCCCTACAAGATCTATAAGTTAACATGTAACTTCACAGAGTTTGAGCCCTTAATTAATAGTAAATAGCAAAGTCAAGCAAAGGAGCATCCCCAAGATAATTAATTATCCTTAGGTGGTCTTGTTAGACAATGCTCCTATATATCATTGCAAAGACATGCCTTTGCAAAGACATGCTTTATTTCCAAGCTTTGGAGAATTTTGTATCACAATATTCTCTTCACTTTGGGTGTTATCTATTTTATTTTCATGAACTTAATTTCCGTAGCTTCTATAGGTTCACTCCATCCTGATCCCCAACTCTATAGTATCCATAAGGTTTACACTTTTCAACTGCAAATTCTACCACAAGAGAGAAGTTTTTTTAATTTGTTTGTTTTTGGGGGAAGGTCAGCCTCGTGATTGAAAAGAATCATTTTGCATACAAATGGCCAACAGGCACGTGAAAAGATGCTCAACATCGCTAATTATTAGAGAAATGAAAATCAAAACTACAATGAGGTACCACTTCACACCAGTCAGAATGGCCATAATTTAAAAATCTACAAATAACAAATGCTGGAGAAGGTGTGGAGAAAAGGGAACCCTCCTACAATGTTGATGGGAATGTAAGTTGGTGAAGCCACTATGAAGAGCAGCACAGAGGTTCCCCAAAAAACTAAAAATAGAGCTACCATATGATCTTGCAACTGCACTCCTGGGCATATATCTGGACAAAACTATAATTCAAAAAAATACATGCACCCCAACGTTCACAGCAGCACTATTCACAATATATATTTATGGAAGCAACCTAAATGTCCATCAACAGATGAATGGATAAAGAAGATGTAGTGAGACTTCCCTGGCAGTCCAGTGGTTAAGACTCTATGCTTCCAATGCAGGGCACACGGGTTAGATCCCTGGTCAGGAAATTAAGATCCCACATGCCGTGCGGCATGGCCAAAAAAAAGATGTGGTATATATACAATGGAATATTACTCAGCCATAATAAAGAAGGCATTAATGCATTTACAACCCACACAAATCTTATTTTCTAATAAGGAAATAATACCAGAAAAGAGAAAATTTTCACTATACAGTATGTAAATTATAGGCTCATTTGCATAAATTATACAAAGAATTTATGTACAAATCCTTCTACAGGGACCCCAGATATTATGGTCAAAGCCTTCAACCCAAGTTTTACAAAAGCTGAATTTATGCTCTTTAAATTTCTGTTTCTAATATTACTGCTTACTGAAAGCTAAGTCTGCACTGTTAAATCATATGTAGCAACATATCCAGATAGGAAGCATTTGGTTGGTCTAACCAGATTCAGAGATACAACTTAAACAATTTGTAGAAATAAAGTTAGAAAGTCTTTTGGTTCAGCCACTTCAGATATCAACTTGACCTTCACTTTGACCAAAGCTATACAGAGGCCACTTCTAGACTGAGATATAAATGCTCAAAGGGCAGAGATACATCTCACTACTCTTTGTATTCTCCATGCCCATCATGGTTCCTGGCACATAGTAGGTGCTCAATAATACTTGACAAAGAGCAGTAGTGAGTGTGGAGCAGCCAGAGCACCCTGAGGTAGCAAAGATGGCCTTGAAGAGGACTCACGTTGGAATCTGGGCAGAGAAGGGACACACCCTCACTGCCTGTGTTAGTGTAAAATATACTTCTTCAGCCTCAGGACTCCCTGCAGTTATGCAGTGATACCTTCATCTATAATTTTAGTAACATATGAAAGTTAAGTACTCAAAATCTGCACATAGCTTATTCTTTCATAGGGATTTGCCAACAAATCCTTTGCTGTTTCTCTAGGAAAGTAGTAAAAGGACTTTTTCTTTTTTAAAAAATTTTAGTGAAGTATAGTTGATTTACTATGTTCTGCTAATTTCTGCTGTACAGCAAAGCGATTCAGTTATATGTATATATAAATATTCTTTTTCAGACTCTAAAAGGACTTTTTCTTTAACTTTTTCTTTAGCATCCAATGGACGCTCCTACAGTGTTGTGGCTCCCTAATCAGTGGGATGGGCAACAGGGCCTTACAGCAACCGTTCTGCAGGCAACCGTGATAACGCCAAGATCAAGGTGATTCTAATGACCCGCTTCAAAAATCAACCTGCCAGACAATCACAACTGCCCCCCCCAGGGGCCTTCTTTGTTTTCCCTAGTCCAGTGCAACCTGTAAATGAACACAAAACTGATTTTCTGAAAATATAACTTTGATTGTGTTATCTCTTACCTTAAAAACATTCCATGGCACAGACCTACTAGAGAATGGACTTGAGGATATGGGGAGGGGGAAGGGTAAGCTGGGACAAAACGAGAGAGAGGCATGGACATATATACACTACCAAACGTAAGGTAGATAGCTAGTGGGAAGCAGCCGCATAGCACAGGGAGATCAGCTCGGTGCTTTGTGACCACCTAGACGGGTGGGATAGGGAGAGTGGGAGGGAGACGCAAGAGGGAAGAGACATGGGGACATATGTATATGTATAACTGATTCACTTTGTTATAAAGCAGAAACTAACACACCATTGTAAAGCAATTATACTCCAATAAAGATGTAAAAAAAAATTCCATTTTGGGGGAGAAAAAACAAACAAAACAGGAGTTGGGAACTGGAGGGCAAGGAGGGCATCCCTCAGGGACCTCCCCACTGTTATGCCCATGCCCAGAATAAATGTCCAGTAAGTCTTGGGACCACAGGTGTGTCAGAGCACAGGTCAAACCCTTTGGAACCAGAAATAGTGGTTTTGTAAAACATACTCCATTATGCATCCTCCTGCCCTGTCTTTTTTCCCAAACATTCTAGGAGGGCAGAAGAGGAGGGTCTTCCTGGGAGGGTGTCAGCTTGACAAATGCACCTGTGACAAAAATGCTGTCCATTTGTAGAGCAAGATACAGTTTCGTATATAATCACATCTTGATTCTCATAGCAACCCACCTTCTGGGTCCTAAGACAGTGATCTAAAGCAGGGCTTCTCTAACTATCCCTGGTGATGAATCACTTGATTTTTCTGTTTCCAATCCATTGTATATCAATACTTTTATAAAATAATGAATTATTTCTTCATTTTTATAATAAAAATGTACAAAGTATAAGCCCACACCTTTATTATTATATTCAACAGATATAAAAATAGGCTCAAATTGCTTTAAAAGTCTCTGAATATCTGCTGTTAAAATCTGGACTTGTCATATACCAGTAACGGTTGCAGACTGGTACCAGTCAGGGATAAACACTGAGTAGCAATGGTCTAAAAAGCATGCTGGAAAACCCCTTAGCACACCAGACAAACTCTCTTTCTCTTTCCCTCTGGGCACTCTGCTTGAGAAAAAAGTCATACACACAAGAAACACAAAATGCCTAAGGATTCATTTTTTAGAAGGGGATAAGAATATATTAATAAATCACATCGGTTTTATGACATGAATCCAGCTTGAATATCATGTGAGTTTCAGTGACCTACATCTGTCACTAAACGATCAAGGAAAGGTCAGTCCTTGGAATATGGGTGATTTGGTCTCTAGGGACATATTAACAATATATTTAGATCACCATACCAGGGATCATCACGGAGAGTGTGAACTTGTTTAATAGTGTCACATGCTTAAGTCCAAGGCAATTCCCAAAACAAAAGCATCCATCATTCCGAAAAGAACTCTGACCTTCCCCTGTTCCCCCTCCTGCTTTGCGTCTGAGACACTCTGGCCATTTCAAAGTTCACACCATGAACAGGAAAGATTTCATGTTCCCATCTATGCCAAAGATCCTGCAAACTGTTCAACATATTTTCCTTCCAAAGGTAGAAGAGCCAGGGCATAATTCCTAACCCACTGGCTTCTTCGAACACCTCTGTTCATCAAACGATTTTCTCTTCTTCTTGGACTAGTTTACATTCCTCCCTGCAGGATGGGACAATGGAACTTGGATAGAAGAGATGTGTATATTACTTCCGGTCCTGTCCAATAGACACCTGCCAAAGCCTGGTCCTTCACGCTCTTTTCCTCTTCCGGCAAGGTTGGAAGCTGCCTGCTGTAGATGAAGAAGCCACAAACCGAAGGAGCCAGAGTCCCTGAATCCGAGCTTAGAGAAGCCTCTCCCCAATCAGTAACATTCATTCCAGACACTGAGAGTGAATCTGAAATGGGGTTATGCCTTTGGGATTTGGGGGTTTGTACATTATAGCAGCAGATGTTGCCTTAGTTAATACGCCTTCATAGTCAAATATTTCAACTATTTTTCTCCATCATTGTGCAAATTGGCTGGTGAGTTAGAACTTCTTTATTCATCCACTGTTGTCGTGATCCATTCAATGGGCTTGTTCTGGATCTTTTCATTCAAAAATTATTTATTGAGCACCTACTATGTGTCTTCATTGGACACATTCAAAAATTATTTATTGAGCACTTACTTTGTGTCTTCATTGGGCACAATTATAAGTCTGGGTATTCCTCATTTGGTGTCACAGCCCTGAGACAGAGCTTAGCAGGAGAGCAAAAGGACCCAGAGTTTTAGAGCATATCTGAATGTGGCATTCCGATGTACAGAATTAAATGGGATTTACCTGTGCACCTTACTCCAGATTCAACTCCCAAGCAGGCGTGTTCCCTGTCCTGTTTCATCACGCATTTGCCTCCTAGCTAGATGTTCTGCAGCCTTTGCAGAAAGTCTGTTTCACATGGACCTTCCTACACAGCTGAGGGGCTCCCTCACAAGCCATCAGATTTGTTTACTTGAAATGGAAAGTAGGTGTTTGCAAATCTATTTTGATTTGAGTTTTTATAAGTAAAAAATGAAGTTTAGATGACTATAACCCAGTATATTTTTATTCTTTCCTGCCCCTTAAAACCAACCTATGGTCCTATTTCTCCAAGGAAAGAGTCTTTTATTGCCCCATTGTCCCATCCATACCACTCCCTACTTCACTGTATGTAAAAATACTGCTGGGAAATTAAAACAAGAAATGCTATTTTCCAAAGAAACCGAAGCATATCTGAGCTTAGGCAAATGATGCTGTTTTAAGTGATATTGGCAACTCAGAACCACGTCCTGTACCGTGTTTTGCCCTTTGTAAATGGTTAATTATGGTGATGGAAATTATGCAGACACCCACAGACTTATCAGGAAAAAGGAAAAGAAAGAAAGCCTCGGGTTTCCAGACTGCAGACCTAAATCAGGGACCAATGCTCGCTCAGAATACGGATTTCAGGAAACTTCCAATCACCCTCCATCTGCAGGATTTAAGCCCCCAAGGCCAGAACCTTCTATTTTTCATATTTGGGCTGTGACCTGGGCCTGAAATCAGATACCACCCCCCCTTCTCCTTACCACCCTCCCTTGTGCCTCAGTAACTCTGTTATTTCTCCTATTAATATCTCATCAACATCGGGCAGGTGCTTCCTGTACGGAGGTTCTTCATTAACGAGTTGTCAGTAGGACAAAGCCAGATCCCCACTGCTGAAGGAAGCTGGCGTGAGCCCTGGCAGGAGGAGGCCAGAGAACATCCTGCATGATGATGACACTTTCTATCGAGTCCATGTTTTCCTGTCACACTTAAATTTGGACTCATCTATCTGACTTCCAAAAACTTTCCTGGCACTTCCTCCTTAAGCAAACATTCGTTCTCAGATTAAATCTATTTAGATGCTCCATGTCATATCTGAATCAGCAGTTTTTAAATACTCGATATATCTTTAAATGCCAACAGACAAGTATAGCAGGTGTTTAATTGTGGTTTAAAGATCCACATTGTTCACATTTTACAATCACAATTAAAATTAAGCAATAACACCAAAGGAGTTCCGGTAGACAGCAATAATACTTACCCGTATAGTGAAACTGAAGGATCCAGATATAATGATGCCCATTGTAGTAACCCTGTGGTGACTGATTGCTATTCTGCCGTTAGGAAACAACCAAGAAATACTTTATTTTTTCAGAATTATCAATTTGTTTCTAGGGTATGTGAACAATGGAAACCTTAAGGGAGAATGCAATAGTTAGTGAGGTATTAAAACAGTTATATAACTAATAAAAACACTAAATCAACTTAGATATGCAGCAGTGTGTCATTTCCATTTTAATAAAAAAGTACATTATTCTCTTCCCGAAATTACAAAATTTTATTTTATTTTTTTACTCCGTGCCAACATACTTAGAAAGTTAAAAAGTCATAAATCTACAGTTTCTGGAATTGTCATTTATGTGATTCTCTAGTCCTTAAAAAAGATAAAAGAAAAACGGGCACTTTCATAAAACGATTGGTTTGAAAAATTATTTGCATTCGCTGCTTGCAATTTTTTTTTCTTTGGGAGGTTGGGACGGGGAGCACGGGGAGTTATAAATAAAACACACTTGATTTTCATAGCATCCCTGTATGCTGAGCGTTAAGATCTCTAGATGGGCCTGCTCAAACAGGCAGTGTGTGGAAATGCTTTATAGAGGGGAGCTTTCACATCCTTTGCAGTGCAGCCTGCGCGGTAACAAAGGCTCAGGCAGAAGGTCAGACTCTTGTTCAATTAAATCCAGGCACTGGCCAGATGGGAGACAATAGGGAAACTGAGCCAGAGGCAGCAGCAGCCTCTCATCTTTGCAGGCCTGAGGTGTCTTGGAACTCCCAGTTCCAAAACTGAGCCGAGCTGGCCAGACGTTCCACCAAGAAATTTAGACGTGGGACTTCCCTGGTGGTCCAGTGGCTAAGACTCCATGCTCCCAATGCAGGGGACCCAGGTTCAACCCCTGGTCAGGGAGCTAAGACCCCACATGCCGCAACTAAGAGTTTCCATGCCACAACTAAAGATCCCGCATGCTACAACTAAAGATCCCGCATGCTGCGACTAAAAAAGATCCTGCATGCCACAACTAAGACCCAGTGCAGCCAAATAAATAAATTAATTAATATTTTTTAAAAAAAGAAATTTAGATGCATGCATTTTTCTTCTCTGAAAACATAGAGACAAGCTTACCAGCAGGGGCTGCAGGATGGTTTCCAAGCACCCTTGACAATTCTCCTGAGTTTACTGCCTGAATTGTTGCGAAAACCCTCCCACAGGAAGAGCCGAAAGTAGCTGTTGAAAGACCTAGCTGTAGAACTGTAGGACTGCAAGATCGTTTGAGAAGAACTGAGCAAGAGGAAAAAGGTGAAAACTAGAAAGGACCTTTGAATTCATCCAGGGCACTGAGTCTCATATTTCCACCAAAATACCCCAGAACAGTTGTCTCTGCCTTGCCTGCACTTTAGTATCCCGTGGAGCGCTTTTAAATATGTACATATATTGATACACATTTAAAATATATACATAGATTCCAGGCCAGTTGAAGCCAAATCCCTTGGGAACAGAGCCTGGGTGATTCTGACACACACGCACATCACCAAGGAACTTGAGGGTGGATCCTCTTGCCTTAAAATGTGTGCACATTTTGTAATTCGACTCAATAAGGCATTTTTGTTTCATTAATTAGATAGGTTTTCTTTTCCACGAATATTCAAGTAAAATCAATGAACCAGGAAGGCGTGCCATATCTCCCCTGTGACTTGCCCTGCACCCGAGAGTGTTACAAATGCCAGGGAAGCAAGGGTCTAACTCACTGCATAAATGAAGAAACTGAGGCTTGGAGAGGTAAAGTCCTTTGGGATTTCTGATGACACTCTACCATCTGCTCCTTTGTACCATATGTAAAGGGCAACTTAGTGATGAAATACTCTGGATTCTATTCAAAAGAACATAAGAAAATATGAAATGGCTGGAAAGTCTGATAAGAGAACCCAATAACAAAGGCAGTTACGATTTACTGAGCCCTGCTAAATATCAGAAATTTGCATATTCATGCATTCATTCAACAAATTTTATTGAATATTATTATAGGAAAAGCACTGATCTGGACAGCTGAGGATACAACAGATATTAACATGAGATGTGATCCCTGATTTCCTGGAACTTCAGGCTACTGGGGGGAGACCAAGATTAAGCAAAAATCACAGTAATGAGGAAATAACTAGGACCTGTGATAAATGCTCTGTGGTTCCATGAGAACAACAAGAAAGACAATCGATGCAGGAGACTCAGGAAAGGAAGAGACCCCTGAGCTGACAGCCTGAAGGATGTAGTTCAACAAATGGTGGGAGATGACAGAGTGAGGAACAAGCATTCCTCACAGAGAGAACAGCGTGTGCAAAAGTCCTGTGGTGAGAGAAAGCAAAGCACTTCAGAAGATGTGAGGGAGGGTTAGAGTGGCTGGAATGGAGACAGCACGTAGAGCAGCAGACAGGAGAGGTGGGCAACAGCCAGGTCAATCTTTATAACCATCTTACATGGAGGATGTCTTGGTTCCAGAGTCTAAATAACACAAGCCAAGGTCACATCACTAGTAAGTGGCTGAATGGAAATGAAGCACATCTGCTTCCCTGAATTACCCCTTTTGCTGTCCTGCCACTGCTCATAAATGCTCCGAGGTTGCCTATCACACTTCCTGTGGACTTCATGCATCGCATAGTGAGCACCAGACTCAAGGACTTAGTCGGCAGGGTCTGCCAGTGCTGAATGGAGGACAAAGGAAGCTCATAGGACAAGACCCAACTTGGCCTCTGAATGACCCAGAGTCAAAGAGCAGTGAAACAAAGACAGAGAAGCTACAGAACAGCTGAGGCAGCCAGTGCCACCCTGAAATCTATGTGAAATGTTTATGTTCTTACAAACAACTTCTTTGGTATTATTTTGTATTTTTTTTTTCTGCACCCCACAGAAAACTCATCTTTAAATGATTTAAGCAATGAGGATAGTTTGTTGTTTCACATAACACGAGTTCCAAAGGAGGATAGCTCCAAGGATGATTTCTTCTGAGGCTCAGTGAAACCATCGAGGACCAAGCCTTTTCTGCTCTACCCTCCTTAGCTTGTCTGCTTTGTCCTCAATGAGCTTTCATCATGGTCACAAGATGGTTGCCACAACTTAAGTTTCACCTGTAGACAGGACAACCACCAGCCAGACGAGGGTCTGTTTCTTCCTTGTGTCTCCTTTTACAGAGTGAGGAAATATCTTTCCAAATGTCTCTGCACCAGAAGATTGATCCTCAGATCCCAGTAGCCAGAACTGGGTCCTATGCCCACCCCACACCGTTAACCGTCTAGAGCAATGAAAAGACCACACGAGGTTTAGACTAATCAGGATTTACTCCCAAGCTGGGGATACAGTCACCTGAAAGGCACTCATATGAACAAAACTGGAGTTCTTTCAGCGGAGAGGTAGGGGAACTTATTTGAGGTAAGGAACCAGTAGTATTCTTTCAACTCTGCTTGACCTGATCAGAAGAAGTCCCACCCTCTGGGCAGCAGGAATTGAATGATTTCAGGTAGATGACACCTTTAAGATCATTTAAAAATCTAAATGGAGTAACTGTGGTTCAGGCATCCGAAATGGAGCCACATGGCCGTTGTGGATGTGGTTTCTGACACATACCTGCATCACTGAGAACTTGAATTTTCTCTGAACTGTATCAAACTCAAGGACACCACCAGCCATTTTCAAAACAATATCTGCTAGTAGCTGCCAACTGCAACCTTTAAGTTTCAAAGACCACCCCCCACCCCGTGACTATGTAATCATTTCAGACCCCAGTTAATCCTTGCTTAGCAAGCATTCTTACTTCTTGCCAGCTCCAATCCTAATTCTTTTTTAAAAAATTGTATTGGGGCTTCCCTGGTAGCACAGTGGTTGAGAGTCCGCCTGCCGATGCAGAGGACGCGGGTTCGTGCCCCAGTCCGGGAAGATCCCACATGCCGTGGAGCGGCTGGGCCCGTGAGCCAAGGCCGCTGAGCCTGCGCGTCCGGGGCCTGTGCTCCGCAACGGGAGAGGCCACAACGGTGAGAGGCCCGCGTACCGCAAAAAAAAAAAAAAAAAAAAAAAAAAAAAAAAATTGTATTGAAGTATAGTTGATTCACAATGTTGTGTTAATTTCTGCTGTACAGCAAAGTGACTCAGTTATACATATTTTTTTCATATTCTTTTCCATTATGGTTTATCACAGGATGTTGAATACAGTTCCTTGCACTATACAGTAGGACCTTGTTGTTTATCAATACTATATATAATTGTTTGCATTTGCTAATCCCAAGCTCCCAATCCATCCCCCACCCCCTACCACCTTGGCAACCACAAGTCTGTTCTCTATATCTGTTGTATCTGTTTTCATTTCATAAATAGGTTCATTTGTGTTGTATTTTAGATTCCATATAAGTGGTATTATATGGCATTTGTCTTTCTCTTTCTGACTAACTTCACTTAGTATGATCATCTCTAGGTCCATCCATGTTGCTGCAAATAGCATTATTTCATTCTTTTTTATGGCTGAGTAATACTCCATTGTGTATATGTACCACATCTTCTTTATCCATTCATCTGTCAATGAACATTAAGGTTGTTTCCCCTTGGCTATTGTAAATAGTGCTGCTATGAACATAGGGGTGCATGTATCTTTTTTTTTTTTTTTTTTTTGCGGTACGCAGGCCTCTCACTGTTGTGGCCTCTCCCGTTGCGGAGCACAGGCTCCGGACGCGCAGGCTCAGCGGCCATGGCTCACGGGCCCAGCCGCTCAGCAGCATGTGGGATCTTCCCGGACCGGGTCACGAACCCATGTCCCCTGCATCGGCAGGCGGACTCTCAACCACTGCACCACCAGGGAAGCCTGCATGTATCTTTTTGAATTATAGTTTTGTCTGCGTATATGCCCAGGTGTGGAATTGCTGGATCATATGACAACTCTGTTTTTAGGTTTTTGAGGAACCTCCACACTGTTTTCCATAGTGGTTGCTTTACATTGCCACCAACAGTGTAAGAAGGTTCCCTTTTTCCCACACCCTCTCCAGCATTTATTTGTAGACTTTTTAATGATGGCCATTCTGACCGGTGTGAGACAGTACCTCATTGTAGGTTTTTTGTTGTTGTTTTGTTTTGTTTTTTTTGCGGTACTCGGGCCTCTCACTGCCGTGGCCTCTGCCGCCGCGGAGCACAGGCTCTGGACGTGCAGGCCCAGCAGCCATGGCCCACGGGCCCAGCTGCTCCGCGGCATGTGGGATTCTCCCAGACTGGGGCACAAACCTGCGTCCTCTGCATCGGCAGGCAGACCCTCAACCACTGTGCCACCAGGGAAGCCCCTCATTGTAGTTTGTACTTTCATTTCTCTAATAATTAGTGATGATAAGCATATTTTCATGTGCCTCTTGGCCATCTGTATGTCTTCTTATGTCCTTGTTGGTTGCATCATTTGCAAATATTTTCTCCCAGTCTGTAGGTTGTCTTTTCATTTTGTTTATGGTTTCCTTTGCTGTGCAAAAGCTTGTAAGTTTGATTAGGTACCATTTGTTTATTTTTGCTTTTATTTCTATTGCCTTGGGAGACTGACCTAAGAAAACATTGGTACGATTTATGTCAGAGAATGTTTTGCCTATGTTCTCTTTCAGGAGTTTTGTGGCGTCTTGTCTTATATTTAAGTCTTTAAGCCATTTTGAGTTTATTTTTGTGTATGGTGTGAGGGTGTTTTCTAGCTTCATTGATTGACATGCAGCTGTCCAACTTTCCCAGCACTACTTGCTGAAGAGACTGTCTTTTCCCCACAGTATATTCTTGCCTCCTTTGTCAAAGATTAATTGTCCATAAGTTGTGGGTTTATATCTGGGCTCTCTATTCTGTTCCATTGACCCGTGTGTCTGTTTCTGTACCAATACCATGCTGTTTTGATTACTGTAGCTTTGTAGGATTGTCTGAAGTCTGGGAGGATTATGCCTCCTGCTTTGTTCTTTTTCCCCAGGATTGCTTTGGAAATTCTGGGTCTTTCAAATTTTAGGATTATCTGTTCTAGTTCTGTGGAAAATGTCACAGGTACTTTGATAGGTATTGCATTAAATCTATAGATTGCTTTGGGTAGTATGGCCTTTTTAACAATATTAATTCTTCCAATCCAAGACCATGGGATATCTTTCCATTTCTTTGAGTTATCCTTAGTTTTCTTTATTAATGGTTTGTACTTCTCAGCATATAAGTCTTTTACCTCCTTAGTGAGGTTTATTCTCAAGTTTTGTTGGGTTTTTTTTGATGTGATTATAAAAGGGATTGTTTGTTTATATTCCCTTTCTGATATTTCATTGTTAGTGTAAAGAAATGCAACCAGTTTCTGTATGTTAATTCTGTATCCTGCTACCTTGCTGAATTCGTTTAACAAGTCCTTAAATCCCACAATGTGATATTTCTCACCACAATCACTCTTTAAAGCTTCAATCATACACTCAACACACATTTTGTGTGGAATCTTTAGGGTTTTCTATATATAGTATCATGTCATCTGTGTATAATGACTATTTTACCTCTTCCCTACCAATTCCTACCCTAATTCTTGACAAACAATTTATGTAACCTTGTGGTTTTTGCCTTTTTAAGCCTCCCGCATTTTGTATTCTGGTGGAACATAATTCAAGTGCTTCTTGAATCTGCATCTCCGGGCTGCAGTCCTTAACAGACCACAAATAAACACCTCTTATTTCCATCAGGTCTCTGTTTCTGAAATTTTGGTTAACAAAGTTCATTGACGGTGCTTCTAATCAGCTCAACCTGGTAGAAATAAAGCAGTAAACAATGGGCAAAAAAAAAAAAAAGACTGGGCTTCCCTGGTGGCACAGTGGTTGAGAATCTGCCTGCCAATGCAGGGGACACAGGTTCGAGCCCTGGTCTGGGAAGATCCCAGATGCCGTGGAGCAATTGGGCCCGTGAGCCACAGCTACTGAGCCTGCGCGTCTGGAGCCTGTGCTCCGCAACGAGAGGCCGAGACAGTGAGAGGTCCGCGAACCGCGATTAAGAGTGGCCCCCGCTTGCCACAACTAGAGAAGCCCTCGCACAGAAACAAAGACCCAACACAGCCAAGAGTAAATAAATAATTTTTTTTAAAAAAGACAGTCCAACTTTGAATCCTGGATCCCTTCAAGCTGGGAGGGAGAGAACTGGACCCAATTCTGGGCAAGGCCTGACTGTGGCAGCTGTGAAGAAGTTATCCAACCTGCAGCTGTATCTCATGCACTCCACTGCCCAAGTTAACCTGCTCACACGTGAGGGTCAGTAACACTTTCAGGCCGGCCAGCCCTAAAACCAAGGACAGAGTTTAGTTATCCTCAGAGCCTATTATCAATCAGGGGGATGAAAATCATGGTGCAATCATTTGGCACATCGCTCCCTCTGTTTCCATCTCAGTGGACCAGAGTGAGCTATAAACATTAATTAGGAAAGATCCGTGACCCTCCTGAGATGATAGCAAGGTTGGAATCACAGATGCCCATCACAATTAGCTCAGAGGACAAACAGGCAGTCCACCTAGCACCTTTCCTGGGACTCAGTGACAAATGATCTTAAGATTCAACAACTCGTGGGTGACTCAGAAACCACTGGAAGACATATTTTTAAAAAAGGTCTTATGCATCTGAGTTGCTAACAGGACCACCAGCAAACTTGAAGTTAGGGCTCTTCAGTAATGTCGCATCCCCTGTCCTCTGCAGACAACATCTCCCTATTCAAACACCCTTGATAATTCCGGGCTTTCTGATAGAGGAGGAGTCATGACATAGGTACACCAAGGAGTAGGATCAGACAGCCACAAGACATGTGGGATGGAAGGGACTCTCAGAAAACAAGGATCCTGGGATAAGAAGGTGACAGAGGTGAAAGATGTCTCAAAAGAGTGTAGAAAGACCTCCTCATACCACGCTCCAGGCGTCATGGAATCTCTTGGTTCCCCCAGAAATTTAGAAAGATTAATGCCACTAAAAAATTCTAGAGACCCACTCCATGGCTGCAATATTATAAACAAGCCCTTAAATCCCATGATGTGATTTTTCTCACAACCATCACTCTTTTTTATTTTATTTATTTATTTATTTTTTTGCACTGTGTCGGGTCTTTGTTGCGACCTGCGGGATCTTCGTTGCAGCATGTGGGATTTTCCGTTGCGACGCTCCTTGCAGTGCACAGGCTTCTCTCTAGTTGTGGCGTGCAGGTTTTCTTTCTCTTCGCTAGCTGTGGCGTGGGCTCCAGAGCGCATGGGCTCTGTAGTTTGTGGCACGCTGGCTCTCTAGTTGAGGCGCACGAACTCAGTAGTTGTGGTGCTCGGGCTTTGTTGCCCCGTGGCATGTGGGATCTTAGTTCCCCAACCAGGGATCGAACCCACATCCCCTGCATTGGAAGGTGGCTTCTTTACCACTGGACCACCAGGGTAGTCCCCACCATCACTCTTTAAAGCTTTCATTATGCACTCAACACACATTTATTGGGTACCTACTATGGGCCAGTAGCTGTAAAGGTGACTTTAAGGCCCCACACTTGGCATTTTGCATATGTAATTACCCTTCCTGGCCATGACCCTAAGGAGAAGCTACTACTTACCCCATTTTAAAAGGCTGGTATATTTCAAAACCATAGCTGGTGAGTTTCAGAGATCAGATTGGAATCCTAGCCTATCTGTGTAGTGCCACAAAAATGCTGCCAACAAACCACCCCAAATATCAGTAGATTAAACCTACGTTCATTTATCCTCAGTGATCTGGAGGTCGTCTGAGGGCCATTTGATCCAGGCCGGGCTTGATTCAGGGTGACTCCAGATGCCTCTCACTTTTCTGGGAGCATCAGACTGCCTCAGGTGTGCTGCTGTCAAGACCACAGTAAGCACCGTTCAGACTTGGTTACATGGTCCATGCCAACATTCCATTGGTCAAAGAAAGCTACATGGACAAACTCAGGTAAGGGCAGAGGAATATATTCTACCTTTTAGTGAGAGAAACTGCAAAGTTATATGGCAAAGGGGCCATTTAGGTAATCCACCACAGTCTAACTTCAAAACCTATGTACACTGCTGCCAGTCTCTCCAGATAAACAAATAAATAAAATATGTGTAATCAAAATGCATCTAAGATGCTGGGAAACTTTGGTGAAAGGGAAACCTCACTCAGCCCAGAGGGTCAGGGAGGAGGTGCAGCAAGACTGCTAAAAAGAAAGTAAATTAAGCTCAAATGGCTTCTGACTGAAGTCAGGGAGAGGCGCAGGAATGAAAATGTCAAGCTCTGGCCTCAGCAAGTTGGTCCCAGCAGGAAGCATCCTAGGGAGTGGAAGAGGTTTTGATGACTCAGATTAACCCAGGAGACAAGCACACTGGAACTGAAACTTTCTGTGGTTTACCTAAGCCAGGCATCAGCTTTCTGGAGAGATGGACGTTATGATCAGTTAAACAATTTCATCAAACTTCACACTGTAACCCTTGGGCAAAACCAGAAATGATTATTCACTGGTAGGATTTTAATAGCAAGAGGTGGGCAAATCAAAACTCTGACGGAAGAGTGGCATCCAGTGGCCAGGGGTTAATTTGCAAGGAGCCACAGATGCAGGCATACAGATACGGCAGTTGCTGGCTAACCACATCCCAGGGGAGGTTCAGCAGACCACGAGGAGTGGCAGGCACCAGCCTGGGGCCCGCAGAGGAGAGAATCCAGTGAACGACAAAGACAGATATGGTCCCCCTCCTCCTGGAAGAACTCAGGAACCTTCTGAATTTCCTTCACTCCTGGTGTTCCCATCCAATCAGTTCTACCAAGCAAACTGTATCTTATATACTAGAATGTAGGTTTAATTACCTCGCAATGCACATCTCTAGTCCTGGACCCATTAAATTTCTTAAGTAGCTAACATAAATTTTATCTCTGATTTTTCAGAATAGTTTGGTCTGCTTTTCCTTTCGTTGCTGTAAAACAAAACATACCACCCATACATCAAAACCTTTAAAAAAAGGACTTCTATGCAAGTGATCCGCCTTCTCACTCTGGAAAGGTACATGGCTATTGGAGACTGATTTTCCTTTATAGCTGGAGATAATATCTGAGGTCTCAATCAAACTTTAGCTAATTTAAAACATACAAGCATATTCTCTGACCATAATAGAATTAAAGTATAAATCAATAAAAGAAGAATAACAGGAAAATTTCCAAATACTTAGAAATTAAACAAAACACAGTTAAATCCATGGATAAAAAGGAAAAAATTTCCTTAGGGAAGTAGAAAATATTTTGAACTGAACAAAATCCTTAGAGAGAAATTCATAGCATGAAATGCTTCTATTTTTTTTTAAAAGAACATTCTCTAAGTTTCCACCTCAAGAAAATAGGAAAGAGCAAAATGAGCCCCATTTAAGTTGGAAAAGGCACTAATAAAGATAAGAGCAGAAATCAACAAAACTGAAAACAGAAAAACAATAGAGAAAATTGATGAAACAAAAAGATTTTTTGAAGATCAATAAAACGGACAAACCTCTAACAATACTGAAGAGTGCAGAGAGATGAAACAAATTATCAGTATCAGAAATGAGATAGAGGATCTCACTATACACCCTCAAAATATTAAAAGGATCATAACAAACGACTATGTACACAAACTCAAAAACTTGGATGAAATGAACCTACTCCTTGAAAACCACAAACTACTGAAACTCACCCAAAATAAAATAGATAACCTGAAAATTCTAAAAATATTAAAGAAATTGAATTTGTAGTTTAAAACATTCTGGAAAGGAAATCTCCACACCCAGATAGTTTCACTGGCAAATTCTACTATATGTGTAAAGAAGAAATTACACCAATGCTACACTTTCTCCTCCAGAAGGTAGAAATGGAGGAAATATGTCACAAGTAATTTTACAAGTCCAGCATTACCTTTACACCAAAACCAAAGACATTAAAAGAAAATGAAACTACAGACAAGTATCCCTCAGAAAGACATAAAAATTCTCAACAAAATATCAGCAAATCAAATCCAGCAATATATCGAAAGAATAATACAACACAACCAAGGAAGTTTATTCTGGGGAAGTGAGACTGGTTTAATATTCAGAAATCAGTATAATTCACCATATTAACAGCCTAGAGAAGAAAAGCCATGTGGTTATATTAATAGATTTAGAAAAAATATTTGACAAAATACAATACCCATTCATGATTTCTTAAAATCTCTCAGCAAACTAGGAATAAAAGGGAAGTTCCTCAAAATTATAAAGGACACTTACAAAAAAAAAATTGCAGCTAATATCATACTTAATAATAAAAGACTGAATTCTCCCCCTGTCAGTCAGAAACAAGACAAGGGTGTTAACTCTCATCACTCCTACTCAGTATTGTCCTGGAACTCCTAGCCACTGCAATAAGGCAAGAAAAAGAAAGAAAAGATATACAGATTGGAAAAGACAAACTGATTGTCTATGTGGAAAATTCTAACAAATCTATAAGAAAGAAAGAAGGAAGAAAGAAAGAAAGAAAGAAAGAAAGAAAGAAAGAAAGAAAGAAAGAAAGAAAGAAAGAAAGAAAGAAAGAAAAAGAAAGAAGAGAAAGAAAGAAGAGAAAGAAAGAAGACAAGAAAATCCTAGAATTAATAAGTGAACTTAGCAGGGGTGCACTATACAAGGTCAACACAGAAAAATCTATTATATATTTTTTAAGTCCCAGTTTACTAATCTGTAAAACAGGGAAAATAATAAATTTTGCCTGTAAGTTTGTTATGAGAATTAAACATTTAATATATGCAAACCACATAGCATAGTGTCTTGTACATTGTAAGTGCTTGATAAAAGTTAGCTATCACTTACTATTGTTAAGTATAGGAAGGTAGATATGGATGCACATGAAGCTGATATGAAAAAGATCTATGGGTTTCATGGACGAAAATCTAAATGAGGTCAGTGGATCTAGCTGCCCAAAACTGCTAAGGCAACCTTAGGACTGCATTCTGAGCTCTGCAAAATAAGGATATATTAAGGCAATATGAGACCTCCAACTTGAGTTCTGTGTTCAGTTTTGGGTGCCATATCTTAACAGGTACATTGGGAAAAGCACTGACTTCCTAACAGAGTATGAACAGAAGGATGAATGTGCGGGAAACCACGCCATGATCGCAGCAAAGAGGGATGTTTACAATGGAAACATAATGGTTAACGGTTGTAAGATAGCTGTCCACAAATATCTGTCACGTGGAATGGGGCTAGACATTCTCCAAAGCATTAACCTATGACCAGAAGGTAGACAATATACACTTATTTAACTATTATATTAGAAATAATATTTAAAGCCCCTCTCAGCTAAAACGAGTAACCTTGTGGGGTGAACAGGGATTATAATTTGATCCGCATACTTATAGATAAGGAAAATTAAGGCTAAAGCTAAAGTACTTGACCAAGATCTCAAAGCTAGCCCGTACAGAGTCATGATTTAAATCATGGCCTCTTGACTCTATCCAGGGATTTTCGTGGTCCTTCAGTAAATCAGAGAGGCTAGGACTGGAGTCTAGAGTCTTTGGCTCTGCTATTTGGTCAAGTGGCCTGGGACTCATGAGTGAGGCTGAAGATAATATTCAACTGTTTTGAAGCAACATTCTAACTATGCTGAAGTTAGACCATAGTGCTGAGTTTAAATACAGAAGGATGCAGAATCTAACCACTCAGCTAGCTACAACCATCCCCCAAATGAATGTGGGGTAGGGTGATGGGGTGTGAGCAGATGCTATTGATGGTTTTTGCTGAGTGTTTGAAAACCCACTGTGAATATTGATGCCAAGAGCTTGTTGCTGGCTCTTAGAAACAAACAGAAGATGGAACAGCCATTTTTTTCCTTCGATACAGGATACTGTTAGCCAAATGCAGAATTTCAGTTTGATTAAGAAACACAAGTCCACCATACATTTGCTCCTATTGTTAAATTGTTGTTGTTGATGCTTTGGGGAGTAGACTCTCCTGAAAGAATTATACTAACCACAGTGTACAGAGGCCAAGGCAACTATGCCATATGTGTGATGATGCCCTATCCTGACAGCCAGATCAGCCAATGAATGGATTTTTTAATGATTATTCAATCTCTTCCAACAGAACCTCATTAGCTCCAACCATTGTCACCCTCTATCCTGCCAATGAGTCGAGTTTTCAGTTCAGTGAAAGCTTAGAATTTTCCTACTCATGCAGGCAGATTAAAGCTCTCAACTAACTCAGGTGTAACTCATTTAATTCACCACCCAACTAATTACTGCAGATGCAGATAAACCAGGCTAAAGGGAAAGAATTCACCTCATAACACAAAACAAAGAGCAAGTAAGCATGTTTCTGAATACCCAGCAAAGGATGTGTCAGATGGCAGACATCTTAAAAAGCAAACAAATGTTCCAATGACTTCAAAACTCAATGAATTCTAAGAAGAAAAAAAATTATAGCACAGTCTTTGTGCATTTGGGGTCTACTTGGTTCAACCTTGAATGCCATCTAACAACAGAAATAAAATCAACTGTTTCAATCAAGTAAAATTTGAATTCATCAGGTTCTCACACAATTTCATATTAAACCATATAGTTTTCCTCCCCAGATTGGGCTTGATTAGCAGTGAATAAAGTATGGAGACTAAAATCAAGGACACTTTAAAATGTGAACTGTCTGTCCTTCGGAGAGGTTAACTTTGAAATATGAAATTAATTGAATGTCTTTTGCTCTAAAGAACATTAATTGGATGTATCTTATTCCGTTAAAAAAAATTGTGTTTCAAAGGGAAATAATTTTACAAGCCAGACTTTTGTTTTGACAGGTCATTTTCTCAAAAGGCATATTCAGGAAATCAGTTATTTGAGCATATACTTTGAAAACAATACAAAACCAATTTTAAACATCCCATTAGAATAATTCATTTTTTCATTTACAAAGGTTATGGACTGAATAAAATTTCAGTCTTGGCAGAGAGTGGTATTCTTACTTATGGAAGGAAATCTCCATACAATTCTTTCTGTTTAATAAGTAACTACTACATGGTAACATTATATTCATCATATTCCTACTAACCCATCCCTGTGAGATGTTTGGGGAAATATTTCATGGTGCCATTGGGCAAGAACTACAACCCATTCTGAGGAGAAGGGCCAAGGAGAACAGTCTGAGAATCAGACAATGTTCAAGTACCATCTCCATCATTCAGTGTGTGTGACCCTAGCAAATCCCTAACTCTCTGAACCTCAGTTTCTTCATCTGTAGAGTATCACAGCCTTGTAGTAACATGCAGCAAAACTGAACAGAAATGAGCCTGTCAGCCAAAATTTCATTAAAATGACCAGGTCATTGGAATCTTGACTCAAAATCAAACTGCAGAAACCCACTCAGTCTGAATTTCTATGTGCTATATGACAACACACAGGGAGTGTCTGAAATTAGCATTTGGGATGACTACAAAAGAATATGTTCAAAATAACTGACTTCTGTTTCTACAGCGAGAACTACAGATGACTTAACACATACAAGGAACCAGATACCAACCTCCAATTCTCTCTTTCCTTCTCTCTCTCTCCCTCCTTCCCTCTCTCCCTCCTTCACCTAAGTGCTCTGTGACTCTGTGTTTTCTTAAGCAGCAGGCTCCTTAGCCATGGGGCAGTGGGCGAGTTGTTTTTAAACTCTCTTTGATATTAATTTACTTCTAGCTTGGAGGAAAAAACCCATCAACAACCCATTGCTCTCAAACATGGGGGCCATGATTCTTTTTAACATCCTTTAAAATTTGCTCAGCAACCATAACTCAAGATTTTTCCCCAAATTTATTCTCCAGAGTCAAATCCCAAAAGATTCATTGAAAAAACACAGGTAAGGAAGCTCAATGACTAAATGTCTGGGAAACATTGCATACTTCACTTTGCTCTTGGAAATTCATTCTTCTTAGATTAAAGGAGCTAATATTTGCAGGAAATAAACCTGTTTAACTTTGTTTAACTTGGTATTTCCCAAACGTATTTGACCCTTTCCTCAAGGTAGCTAATTAGAAATCCCACTTTAATATTCTACCAAACTCATTTAGGTAATTCTGATCCAATCACTTGGTACCCAGTATCATGTGGACCAGGAACTTTTTTTAAGACAATAGGAAAGTCTCAAAAACCTAGAGTTTAAGCAACACTCTACTGAATAATCCCTGGATCAAAAAAAAAGTCTCAGAGGAAATTTTTCTTTATCCTGAACTTTAGAAAATTCACCAGACATGTTTATCAGTAATTGCTATTTCCAGGGAATTCCCTGGCAGTCCAGTGGTTGGGACTTGACACTTTCACTGCAGGGGGCCCGGGTTCCATCCCTGGTCCAGGACCTAGGATCCGGCAAGCCACACAGCGCAGGCAAAAAAAAAAAACAAATAAATTTTTAAAATAAATAATAATTGCTATTTCCATAATACCCAGTTCAGTCACTTTGCCTGAATTGTGGTAAACTCTTACAATCCATTGGCCTGGAGTTGTTTTGTTTTGTTTTTGATGCAAGTTTTCTTCTTACATTGTTTCTGCATGCTTGAATTATTATTTATCTGCTTTCTTCCCTCTAGTCAGTTTTATCATATTTTTTCCTCTGTGTTCTTAGAGAATATTGTCCTTTAACTCAATAAATCTGAGTGGGGGAGGGAGGTTTGCAATCAGTAATGTGCTTCTCTGCACACAATGCAAGTTTACATTACTATCTGCATCTTAGCCAGTTCCCCTTTTATCCCACCCGGCAACTTCATGGTGCACAGAAAGAGCCACCTGAGATAATGCAGATAATGCCCCTAGCATGGCATCAGAACAGCAAACATACAACAAAGGTCAGCTACTGTTGTAGCCATTATTCTCATTTATATAAATAGTTGAGTACCCACAAAAGAACTAAAGTAATGTTTTTGCAATAAAAAAGAGAGTATGCAAAACTAGATATAAAAAGCCATAAATGGATTCTTCCAGAAGACAAAAAAAATGATAGTCATTACGTTTCTTTACATTATTTAGATAGTAAAAACAATTTGCAGAAAAAATAATAAGAGGCAGGTGCAAGAATCACCATCCATCAACATTTCTGGAAGGTCCAAGGTCAGGGCACTCCTCTAACCTCTGCTCAACCCCCTACACTTTGTTCTCCTGTGATATCCAGTTAGTAAATAGTAAGTTACTTTGGCTCTAGCTTGCTGTTCATACCAGGAATAAATGATCAGAGAACTCTAGCTTTAAAAAATACACTTACTCAAAAGAAAGAAAGGGAAAAAGAAAGAAAGAGAGAGAGAGAGAGAGGGAGGGAGGGAGAGAGGGAGGGAGGGAGGGAGGGAGGGAGAAAGAAAGAAAGAAAGAAAGAAAGGAAGGAAGGAAGGAAGGAAGGAAGGAAGGAAGGAAGGAAGGAAGGAAGGAAGGAAGGAAGAAAGAAAGAAAGAAAGGAAGGAAGAAAGAAAGAGAGAGAGAGAAAACCATACCATAAAAAAACTGTTTTTCACAGCCACGTAACTGCAGCAATGGAGCAGTAATGGCTACTAAATACTACCCTAATCCTACAAGTGAGCAGATTATTGAAAATTTCAAAGTGGCAGCTTTGATTTGAAGATTCACCTCATTGACTATCTAATTCATTCCTAATGACATAATCATTGGTGAACAGTAAACGCAATTCAGAGGGTCAGAACTCTCCTATTAGTCATTAGCTTTTAAATCTAGAGTGCTGTTTTACTACTGAGCCTTGTATTTCACTATTTAAAAGAAGAAGAAAGTATCCCCATTTCCTAGGTGATGATTGTTAAACGGCTGCCACAAACTGCACATGGTTATTATAGCGCAAATAGAGAGCTGCTGGAGACATACAACAAAACACATTTAAATCTATTCCACCAAAAAAAAATTTTTCACAAATAAAAGTCAGCTAGAGAGAAATTAATTACCTTATTATGTTCCACAAGGAAAACAAGTGTTAGATACCCTGCTGCATTGTTTGTGGTAAGCAATCAATATTTTACTGTCTAACCATATTTAACTTTACGTGTATATCTAAATCCCTTTCTACCAAGAATTCTAATACAATACTCTAAGCATAACTCATGGCCATATTCAGGTAAATTAAAGATTCCCTGAAATACACCACACGAAGGAAGTCATATTTCATCCACATCTGTTTCTCTTATTCATTACCTAAGCCTTCAACCCCCAATTCTCTCCATGGTTCTTTATTCATTTAAACAAAATATGTTCAACTGGACTTTTCTTCGTAAGGCATAAATCTGTACACTTACCTATCATAGACCATTCACAAAGACCAAAAATTTTTATATACTAAGCACTATAACAAAATAGGTTTCTAAAATGTTCCGTGATTAATTAGAGGATTGTACTTGCTTGTACTGAGCATCTTTGAAAGGTTTGCTTTAGATACAACGGCCTGTAGCTCAAATATTGATCTGTTTCCTGGATTCTGAAGATGGATGGGACAAGACCATAATGTTTGGGTTTGCAATAGTTAACCTGAAAGCCTTTCATAGGTGCCTGAGAAATTGTTGAGTGGTGAATATCAAGAGCTCTTTAACCGCAGGGAATGTTTTCATACCTACTACTGTATGGGGTTTTCTTCTTATTTGAAATTTGTTATCAATGCCTCCATATTTTAAAATCCGAGATAGGGAATAATGTTTTGTAAAAAGAGATAGTGGTAAATAGAAAAAATGGATAAGGATGATGTTGGTTTTATTCCTGTGTGTTGTGATGAGTCGTAGGAGAGGGGAGGAGGGGAAACCTGTCTTTTTGTGCCAGCTTGAAGCTCCTGGACTTGATTTATTTTATTTTACAGTTTATAAGATGGTAATGCTCATTTTGACTTTACACTTAATGTTTAAATTTAATAAATGTTTTCATCTCCATGTCCATATGACTGCTACTTCCTTTTCTCTAAATTTCAAAAGTGAATATTCCCTTACTGCATATTTCTCAGTAGACTCTAAAATCTACACTAATATTGGGTATTTCCAAGGGCTGTCAACAAAGTCTTAGAGGAAATAATGGGTCAATAGCCTTTAACATATCCATCCCAATGTTCACAGAACCCTGTCCTACCTCATCTGGAAAGACAGCAAAGAAGTAAAAGGAAAGGTTTCCATCTAATGGGGTTGAGTGGAATCGGTACCCCTATATGAATGCATTCATTAATCCAATTACATTTATAAAAATGAACAAGTTGTTTGATAGGTGGATTGTATAGCTTTGAGCAATGCCCTCATATATATTAATGGTAGTATTTTGTAACCCACAGAGGCAAAGATGGGCCTATTCACCAATGGAAAGCTCTTTTGCAGATTTTTTTCCCAAGGGCATTAAGTTCTCAATCTAGTGCCTTTTCAAAAAGAAAATTTCAATGAAGATATTTTTATTAGAGGGGTTAGGGAGAAATGTGGAAGTTTTGCCAGAGCAAAATGTTACTCCTTTTCTCCCATGCCTCAAAAAAAAAAAATACAGGAGGTTCCTTAAAAATAGAACTACCATACGACCCAGCAATCCCACTACTGGGCATATACCCTAAGAAAACCATAATTCAAAAAGAGTCATGTACCACAATGTTCATTGCAGCTCTATTTACAACAGTCAGGACACGGAAGCAACCTAAGTGTCCATCATCAGATGAATGGATAAAGAAGATGTGGCACATATATACAATGGAATATTACTCAGCCATAAAGAGAAACAAAATTGAGCTATTTGTAGTGAGGTGGATGGACTTAAAGTCTGTCGTACAGAGTGAAGTAAGTCAGAAAGAGAAAAACAAATACCATATACTAACACATATATGTATGGAATCTAAAGAAAAAAAGGTCATGAAGAACCTAGGGGCAAGACGGGAATAAAGACACAGACCTACTAGAGAATAGACTTGAGGATACAGGGAGGGGGAAGGGTAAGTTGGGACAAAGTGAGAGAGAGGCATGGACATATACACATTACCAAACATAAAATAGATAGCTAGTGGGAAGCAGCCGCATAGCACAGGGAGATCAGCTCGGTGCTTTCTGATCACCTAGAGGGATGGGATAGGGAGGGTGGGAGGGAGGGAGACACAAGAGGGAAGAGATATGGGGACATATGTATATGTACAGCTGATTCACTTAGTTATAAACAGAAACTAACACACCACTGTAAAGCAAATATACTCCAATAAAGATGTTAAAAAAAAAAAATACAGTGAAGATTATGCCAAAAGCCTTCAGGAACAATTCAACCTCCAACTGAACCTGGGAAACACTTGCAAATAATCAGATTTTATAATGTAAAAATAACTGCAACATATTATGTGAAACTAAGTTCTTCTGAAGTCTTGATTAATCTAAAGTTTTTAGGAAGGAAGTGACTCACCAGCACTGTCATCTCATGACATTGGAAATGTTTTCTCAATCTTTCAACCTTTATTTACAGTAAATACTTATTTGTTTGCAACCACTTCAACAATGAAGATCGTGAATAAGAGAGAATACATATGTTAGATTGGACCGTCTCATCGTTCTTTGCCCAAAAAACCTCTAACAACTGACCAAATTCTATGGATTTCAACTAAAGTCCGCACCTTGCAATATAACTCCCTTTCTCTCTTATGGCTCCCTAATCTGTATGTAATGGCAGCTCTTAAGTTCCTCACTTTGAATAAATCCAATTAACTTTGGCCATTTTTCCTGTCCTGTCTACTTTAATTCCATCTTGCCAGTAAGTGAGACCCAGAAAATGTCAGAAAATTCATGATAAATCCCAAGAAATTCCAAGATAGTATTTTAACAAATTTTACATGAGATGCAGCTCATTTTCATCATGTTCATAAAGCTCAATAAAAGAATGTCACACCACAGTCAAAATGTATCAAAAGGGTATAACTTCAGTGCTCCATCTAGATTCCCATAGATCTCTCAGGAGCTTGCTTTGGAGAACTTCCTTCAAGCCACTGGACACACTCTTATGCATTCTAATGACTGAGAGATTCAGGAGTATGAAAGTCCAGCTTCCTTGCCATAGGTTTGGAAAAACTGCATTTGTAAAACAAGAATTGATTGTCATAAAAAGGAGCAAAGATAAGAGACTTTGGCAATTAAAACTACAATTGTCATAATAAATTTGACAGAAAAGATGAAAAAAAAGAAGAGTAGATCTCTCAAAACACTGAGGAGAATTACAAAGAAATGGAAAATATAGGGGGGGATCAGTTAAAGAGATTCATGAACAAGATACAAGAAGAAACTAAGAAAATGAAGTGAAAAAATAGTTGGAGACAAATTTCCTGAGCTGAGAAAAGACAGAGCCTATGAGATTGAAGGCAACCACAAAGCGCCTAACAGGATGAACTTAGGAAGACTCATCCTTAGTGATACTTTAATGAGATTTCAGACTACTGAAGATAATAATACAAAGATCCAAAATTGGCCACCAAAGAAGAACAGGTTACCTGCGAAGGAAGGAGAATCATAGAGACATCAGATTTCTCATCAGCAACATTAGCTGCTAGAAAAGATGGAATCATCCTTTAAAGTTATGAGTAGAAATTATTTTGAACCCAAAATTCTATTTCATAGAAAAATCCTGCATTTTTAGACAAAAAGTTTATCTCCACTAATCCTTTGTAAAAAGTAACTTGAGGCTGTAAACAGAAATACGAGGAAGACATGGAATCTAAGAAATATTATTTCTAGGACTTCCTTGGCAGTGCAGTGGTTAAGACTCCACACTCCCAATACAGAGGCACGGGTTCAATCCCTGGTCGGGGAAGATCCCGCATGCTGCGTGGCATGGCCAAATAAAAGAAATATTATTTCTAAAGCAGGAGTTCAATGAAAGCATATCCCAGGAGGAGAGCTGTGCAACAGAACTAGGAAACAGTTGTTCCAAAATAGAATGGGAGGTAAGGGAATCCAAGAAAATTATGTCTAAGAAAAAGGTGTAGGGATTTCCCTGGTAGTCCAGTGGCTAAGACTCCAAGCTCCCAATGCAAGGGCCCCGGGTTTGATTCTTGTTCAGGGAACTAGATCCCACATGCTGCAACTAAAAGATCCCACATGCCACAACAAAGAGCCCGCATGCGACAACAAAGATCCTGTGTGACGCAACTAAGACCCGAAGCAGCCAAATAAACAAATAATTTTTTCTAATTTTTTTAAAAAAGAAAAAAGTGTATCCCATTCCATTCTTTTTTTTTTTTTTTTTTTTTTTTTTTTTTTTTTTTGCAGTATGCGGGCCTCTCACTATTGTGGCCTCTCCCGTTGCAGAGCACAAGCTCCGGACGCGCAGGCTCAGTGGCCATGGCTCACGGACCCAGCCGCTCCGCGGCATGTGGGATCTTCCCGGACCGGGGCACGAACCCGCGTCCCCTGCATCGGCAGGCGGACTCTCACCCACTGCGCCACCAGGGAAGCCCTCCATTCATTTTTTAAAAAACTTTGATTGGAGTATAGTTGATTTACAATATTGTGTTAGTTTCAGGGGTACAGAAAAGTGATTCAGTTATACATATACATATATTCATTCTTTTTCAGATTCTTTACCCATATAGGTTATTACAGAATATTGAGTTCCCTGTGCTATACAGTAGGTCCTTGTTGGTTATCTATTTTATATATAGCAGTGTGTATATGTTAATTCAAAGGTCCTAATTTATCCCTCTCCCCACCATGTTTCCACTCTGGTAACCATAAGTTTGTCTTCGAAATATGTGTCTGTTTCTGTTTTGTAAATAAGTTCATTTGTATCATTTTTTAAAATTAGATTCCACATAAGAGTGATATCATATATTTGTCTTTCTCTGTCTGACTTACTTTACTTAGTATGATCATCTTTAGGTCCATCCATGTTGCTGCAAACGGCATTATTTCGTTCATTTTAAGGCTGAGTAATATTCGATTGTATATATGTACCACATCTTCTTTACCTATTCTTTTGTCAATGCCATTCCACTCTTTTCTTTTTTTAATTTTATTTATTTTTGGCTGCGTTGGGTCTTCGTTGCTGCATGCGGGCTTTCTCCAGTTGCAGCTAGCGGGGCCTACTCTTTGCTGCGGCGCGCGTGTTTCTCATTGACCGGCTTCTCTTGTTGCAGAGCACAGGCTCTAGGCGCGCGGGCTTCAGTAGTTGCAGCACGTGGACTCAGTAGTTGTGGCTCACGGGCTCTAGAGCTCAGGTTCAGTAGTTGTGGTGCACGGGCTTAGTTGCTCCGCGGCATGTGGGATCTTCCCGGACCAGGGCTCGAACCCGTGTCCCCTGCATTGGCAGGTGGATTCTTAACCACTGCGCCACCAGGGAAGTCCCCACTCTTTTTTTTTTTTTTTTTTGCGTTACATGGGCCTCTCACTGCTGTGGCCTCTCCCGTTGCGGAGCACAGGCTCCGGACGCGCGGGCTCCGTGGCCATGGCTCACGGGCCGAGCCGCTCCGCGGCATGTGGGATCCTCCCGGACCGGGGCACGAACCCGTGTCCCCTGCATCGGCAGGCAGACTCTCAACCACTGTGCCACCAGGGAAGCCCCCCACTCATTTTAAATAGAGAAGCAAGTTGAGCTTAGCAGTTAGATTAAAACATATGTTTATTTTGTCATGGTGGGGAGGGTCAAAATATCAATTAGAAAGTCCAAGAAAAATTAGTTGTATAAGACAAAAAATGACTTAAATATAAAAGAAACTAACATATGGCATGATTCTGAGCGATTAAGCTGGGTAAGAACACTAAAGTGGAAGGAAAATATGTATAATGGATACTTTGGTATTCCACCTGTGCCCTTCCTCAGGGCTGACTCACCCATTCCTGCAGTTGCTGGTAATATCAAATGCTGGCTGCTCACATCTTCGTTCCTCACTGGCAATTGCCCTCAGCCTCAGAGAACTGTCTTGCCCAGGGTTACATTCTCTGTAGGACTGTCTGAAACCTCAGTTGCAACCACACTGCACATCAGCTTCTCCCAATGCCCGATCCTGCTTTCCTCGCTTCTTTGTGAGTGAATCTCCCAAGAGCACTCCCTATGCAGTTCTCCATCTCAGAGCCTGTTTCCAGGGAGCCCAATGTAAGACGCATTGCAAAGTCACAAAGGTAAAAGGGCGAGTGGGGAATTCAGAAAATTGCACGTGATTCTCCCTCTATAACTGGCACATAGCTTTCACGTGGAGAGATGGAGAGGGGAAGAGAGGAAATTAACAGAGATATGTGGAGGCCAGAGAGTAAAGAGATCTGGATGCTACACTATGGAGTCTGCACGGGAAGTCAAAGCTGTATGACCCTGGGCTGTGGTGAGAAAAATGAGACACTGTCTCTGAAAATGCTTTGTGATGAGATTCAAATGTAAATGATTAACAGACTTCAGCCTATGATGTTTGAGCGTGCCCACAGGCCTGATAAACCAGGCCAACTACAAGTCTATTTACAACAAGAACTAAGAGAATCCTACCCTATGGGGAAAAGGCATCAGATAGAAAAGCTGGTCTAATAACAGTGGTTATTGGAAGACGGCACGATTCTGAGTTACGAAGTGTCACTTGGATTTGTCCACCCTGCCCTCACTGCCCTCCAGCTCCAGCCCCAATGAACTTTGTGGCAATGGAGGATGGAGAGAAGGAGAGAGGACAGAGGAAGAATCATGAAGGAGAAGCGATGAATAGCAACAGGAAGAACTGGGGCGGTAGAGCTCTGTAAGACAGGTGGCACAAATAGCCCTGCTTCATCATGTGACCCCAAATTGGGAGAGACATATATTATCTACTTCTGCCAGGAATACAGTGTGGCTCTGGCATCCTGAGAACTCGAAAAAGTGCTATGCACAGTTGCCACCAAAGGAATCCCAAACATCTGCGGCAGTGATGCTCAGAAGAAGAGGAAGATCCCATGGAGAGCAGCTCAGCCCCGGGCCCCAGAGGCAGGGAAGTGTCCCATAACTGGAGACCTACACAGAAGGAAGCCAGAGCAGCAGGGGGAAAAAATGGGGGCCATAAACGGTACCCAGCAGAACCCATGTGGGACTCCCAGCAATAAATGCTGGACTCTTTTCCAGAAGCAGAGGTCCCACAGTTATAGACGAGAGTCAGAGAAATCTGTGTTGCTACTGTTAATGTCATCCCATTTCAACAAGGATTTATGTAGCCTGGGGAAGCATAGTAATAATTGCTATTATTATTTACCAGATAATAGCAATCTTTATAAGAAAAAATTGCCTTTCATTTCTTATTAATCACTGCCTAGCCTAATTCCCTACAAACAGGTGCTGAATAAATGTTGACTAAATGAATAAATAAATGCATGACTACTTTATTATCTCAGGTTTCCCTGAAATTGGAACATAAAAGATATTATGTTAAGGTGTAAAGAATGGCACATCAGGCTCATAATCAAAGGACGACTAGTGAATGACATCAAAGGCCACAGATTCTGGGATGTTGCAGAAGCACTAAAACTTCCATGAGTGTATCATCTGTAGTCTGAAGACTCCTCTGGAATTGATCATCTTTTCCATCTGCAACAACTCCTTGGGGTGGTAAATGTCATATGCTATTACCTCCTGGGTAAATAGCATATCATTCTCTGTGCCTGTCTAAAACTCTAAGGAGAGTTATTTGTCATCAAGTGTGTCTTTCCACTGGGCAAAAGCTGGGTCCTCAGTGTTTGCTTATCATTCAGAGTGTGTCTTGAGCTGTACCAAAACCTGGATCAGTTTCTCCTGCTCAGTAGTGGTGAGTTACAGATGCGGTCCTACCTTCTTCTTGGCATTGCCAACAGCAATGTGCTTTGACCTCTATCAATAAGAATTTAGAACACAGTTCCGCCTTTTCAACTAAAATCTTTGTCCCAAGTAAAACTTCTGCCAGCTAGACCTCATCTGAATTCTTCTGTGCTAGGCCCCAGGACTCATTTGGGTTTGAACCCAGTCTGTTCAGAAACCACAAGTTGAACATAAATAAATAAATATTTAGAGTATGGGGGTGTTCAAATAATTGTATGAACCAAAAATATTTTTAAACAAAATACTCTACCTCTTATCTTTCTTTTTTTTAACCTGTAACTATTTATTCCCTCCCCTTTAACACACCTTGGCAGGGAGAGCCTAACAGGTTTCATCCAATAAACATGGCCCAACCCATTTTTCTTATCAGATTTCTCTCTCCTGAAAAGTTTTCTGAAGTGAGGAACGATATTATTGCCCTCAACTGTAACATGATCTATTTCTCTGGTCTCCTTTAAGCTGTTTATCATTTGCTTCACTATTTCAGATGGAATTAATCTTTGAAAAACAGATAACACTCTAAGATGTTTTATGGCTAAAAGTTCCATCAAGACTTTTTCACAACTTGTTAATGGAACAGAAAGCAGCCAGGTAACTGCACTGCGGGTGCTGTAATAAATGCTTACTACTGCATTCGCTAAAGCCGTCAGCTTTGCTTCACAGACATGGAGGAAACCTCTTTGGTTCATAAATCATTGAAATATTTCAGGCCCTTTTGCATGAGCCAGAGATATTCTCAGAGAGCTGAGCATCAATAACAATGAAACCGACATGACAACATGCAACAGCAATCTGAAACATTGTATGGGGAGTTCCAGCCTGCCTTTCATTGGAGGAATACTAAAAATAAGTACATTTCACCACCCCTCCCCCAACGCCCGCGAGCACGCCACTTAGACAACTTACTACTTCTAGGGCTAATTAAGCCTTTTTTTCTTAATAGAGACACTATAACCAGACTTAATACATGACGGAAATTTTAAATTTCAATCTACTTATACGGAATGAATCTAAAATATATAAATTAGTTGAACATATTAAGCATTATCGGTGAACTCGACTTGCAATATTTTACAATAGAGAATCCTGCTCAGGGACAGCTTCTTTTTTTCTATTAATTTCTAGTGGAGTATAGTTTCTGTACAATGTTGTGTCAGTTTCTGCTGTACAGCAAAGTGAATCAGTTATACGCATACATATATCCCCTCTTTTTTGGATTTCCTTCCCATTTAGGTCACCACAGAGCATTGAATAGAGTTCCCTGTGCTATACAGTAGGTTCTCATTAGTTATCTATTTTATACATAGTAGTGTAATATGTCAATCCCAATCTCCCAATTCATCCCACCCTCCCTTCCCCCCTTGGTATCCATACGTTTGTCAGAGACAGCTTCTTATTGGCAAAATAGGTAAGTCCCACCAAAAGAAATGAACTTGGTCTTTTTGAGACTCATTCTCTTTTCCAGTTGCTCAGGCCAAAACTCTTAGAATCATCCTTGATTTCTCTTTCTTTGACACCCCACTTCCAACGCTGAGCGAACCCCAACAGTCCTAATTTTACATAACTGGAATCCAGCATCTCAGCACCTCCACAGTCGCCGCCTGACGTAAGCGTCTCCAAGCTGGTTTTCCAGCTTCCTCCTTCACCCCTCTATAATCTATTCTCCACCAGAAGGCATAAGATCCTTTAAAAATGTAAGTCACATCCCATCACTCCTTGGCTTCCATCTCACTGAGAGTAAAAGCCAAAGACCGACCAAGGTTTAGAAAGCCCTCCGCTGAGGGCTCTCCGCTAATTATGCATTTCACCGATAATGCATAATATGTTCAACTAATTTATATATTTTAGATTCATTCCGTATAAGTAGATTGAAATTTAAAGCTTTCTGAGCTCATCCCCACCATTTGCCCTCAATTATTCCCGTCTAGCCAGTCTGGCTTCCTCCTGCCCTTCACCTTCTGCTCTTGCCTGAAGAAGGTCTTTGCACTTGATATGCCCTCTGTCTAGAATCAATTTCTGCAAGATATCCACGTGGTTGGCTCTCTCACTTGCTTCAGAACTCTGCTCAAACAGTACCTTATTGGGGAGGTTTGGCCATCGTACATAAAAGAGCTCATGGACTGGATCCAATTTATGTGCCTCTGCAGATTTGTTCTGTTCCACCTGTCCCCAGGCATCACCAGTTTGCCCTGCTTCCCAGGTAGAGGAGCCCCAGTAAATACAGTGCATGTGATCAAAACCCTGATGTCATCTCTTACCTTTGCTGGCTGATTCAACTCTTCCTTCTGGGAGAGAGTCAGCCCTCGGCAGCTCCTGAATCCGGGGTCAACCCAGCTGGACCCATGAAGATTCCAGCCACCCCAGTAGCTGCCCAGAGAGTCCAGATAACACAAACCAGAAATGAATTTGATCAGTGAGAGACCAGAAATAGAAGGAAATCAACATAAGTTGCTCTCCTTCTCTTGTTAGTTCCCCCAAGTACGAAGCTCCATATGGACTCTCTGGGAATGTCCTGAGTGACCCACCTGTTTCTTCTGAGGCTGTGACCAGTTAAAAAATGCACCACCTTTTATTTGTTTTCCTGATTGCTCTGTTTTGCATTCCTTTCTCCCTCATCTTTACTGGTCTGAGATTGCTCCTCCCAAAAGTATTACGATGTAAGCTTTGTCTCAGGTTCTGTGTCCTAGGGAATCTAAGATATGCATACACGCGCGCTCTCACACACACACACACACACACACACACACACAGAGAGAGAGAGAGAGAGAGAGAGAGAGAGAGAGAGAGCTATACTGCAAACCCTGATCCTGCTATATTTCACTTCACTGCTTGTAGTCAACTATCTTTACGTCTATCTCCCACTGTGAAATAGAAACCGCATGAGATCACTAACTTGGTTTCTTTTGTTTGATGCAGTATTCCCAGTAGCTAGAACAGTGCCTAGCACCTATAGGCATTTAATAAAAGTTTAGAAAATAAATAAATGAGAAGTTTGTTTGCAAGTGTGGAATTTAGCTCCAAAAACACAGAAACTAGAGAAGTTCAGGTTTTTATACGTGACCTGCCTTTTGATGTTAAAACTCCCATCTGGAAGTTTTCCTATTCTTCCTCTCCTAATTTCACCAAACCTCACTGGCCACCTCTCAACTCAAAACTTAACTTCCAAAACTCCCTTCCCCCACTTAGGCTCACTTCTGATATAACCATTTCCATAATCATACTAATCGTTTTTTTTTCAGTGCCCCTAGATGGGGCACATACATACCTAAGGTGTACTTTATGCATCTTACCCATTCTCACACAACTACATAATATCCTAAAGTAGATTCAGCCTGTCTTTATCCACCACACACCCCCTCATAGACATGCACAGGGATGTTCCCTCCCCACATGCAAGCCCCTCATGCTCATTCTGCATTAATAATGACTACTCATTACTGAGTGCATACGATGTGCCAGGCATGGTGGTGGACATTTAGTCCTCACAACAACCCTGAAAAGTGTGAAAATATCTTAAAACTCATTCATACTAAAATGTTTGGGACCTAACTACTGTATGTTCCCCTCAGAGTTATTTGCCTGGAGGAAGCTGACATAGTCAATGGCAATGAATCCCTCTGTTACAAGTTCGTGCATCAGGAAGCAAGGACTCCATGGGGAAAGCAAGGCTCCTTCCTTCCTCATACTCTTGAATTTACAGTCCTGTCCAAAGTAATGATTCTCTGCTTTGTAACTGTCCTGAAATTGCATCGTGAGACTATGTTCCATCTCTTTATGTCATTGAAAGCTCCTTGAGATCAGACATGGCTTTTATTTCTTAGGTGTTCCTGGAAAACTGCATTTGTCTCTTATCCTAGCCTCCCATCTCCCTCTGCTCTAGCCTGTCTGTACTTCCACCAACTGATTCATTCTCCCAGACCGTGGTCTCCAAAGTAGGAGTGCACAGATCCAGGTAATGAACAAGATGATTTTGGGGGTTTGCAGAAACATATATTTATTATGTGTGTGTATGTGTGTGTGTGTGTGTGTGTGTGTATATATATATATATATATATATATAAAAAATATAGATTTAAAAAATAAAAAATTACATAAGCTTTATTACATTTCATATACATAGACTCATACTGCTGTCTTCCCCTGGTCTATATGTAAGAATGTCAAGGGTACATAACATACATGAGACACCTAAACACAGAGCAGATGACCAGGACCCTGCTGCCGCTCTTGCATATTTAGTGCTTTACAGTTTAGGTATATCCAGGTAACAGTGAGGTTACAAACTATATAACTGAGTTTTAACTAACTCTGGGAAATGGACACCTGGCTTTAAAATTCCTGCAAAGAAACCATCTATGGACAAGAATACCAATTTTGCAAGCTCAAATGAACAAGAAAATGACAGCATTAACACATTTACCCCAGTACAGATTTTTCATCTAACACGTTATAATATAAAATCAGTGACAAGAAAGTGGCTAAAAAAATTCAAAGCTATCCAGAAGACCATTTAAAACATAGATTTACATTTATTTTCATTAACAGTGAACTTCATCCTATATATATATGTATATATGTGTGTGTGTGTATATGTATATGTGTGTGTATAGTATCTTGACATATTGGTTAATGACTTTGATATGCATATGTAGAATTGTGCTTTGAAGTAAAAGTTAATGATAATTCAAACCAGTCACAATTCACAAGACATTTTTTAAAATAAGCATCCGAAACAAAGAGACAAGCCACTGCAATTTTTGGAAAGATGTTTAAATTAGGCATTACTCAATCCACCGTCTTACAAAATTTCAGGAAACATGTAATTTCCTTTTAACAGTGAGAAACAAAAGGCTATGCGCAATTACAGATATCCTTTTTTTTTTTTTTTTTTGCTTTGGTGAGTGCTGAAATAATACATACAAAATTATATGGTACAAACCAACATGGACACCTTTGTCAGAAAATACAGGACTTTTTAACCAGATTAAAACTCTTCCAAACAAAGAATTTCAGTGGAATCTGAACCCATTTTGATAAGATACATGGAAAACATTGCTGAAATTTTGTTTTTTCATCTTTCTATTTTATTAGATTAAAAAACACAAACAAAACCAGTAGGAACTAAGGGAAAAGATGGGGAAAGAAATACAGGAAAGGGCTAGACAAAAATCAGCGATGACAGGAGAAGCGGAAGGTGAGGGGGTGGGGGGAGACATTAAGAGCCCCAAGTCAGAGCAGGAAAGAGGTTTCTGAGGACAAGACATTGCTTCATTTGATGACAATTTTCTGGCGCATGGCTCAGGGCCCAGAGCCTTAGAGGGGCGCAGGAGGTGATGGACCAGGTTCCCAGGGCTGAGGCAGTGGGCAGAAGCCCATGGACAGTGATGTACCTTTGGTAGGCCTCAGGGATGATCTTGAAGCTGGAGCAGTGACGTGGCAGATGTCTGTAACAGGGTCCTGGGCAGACCTCTCCAGCAGGGACCTTTGGGGACCACCCTTGGAGAAACCATTCCTCAAATGTCCCCTCATCCCTAAAAGTGATGGAGGCACGTGGACCGCCAGCAGGAGGGAGGACGGGTCCAGGGCCAGCGCCGGGAGTCCCTGCAGAAGCTGTGGGAGCAGGATCGAGTCCTTTTCTTTAGGGCCTGGCTCCCCAACAAGTGGCACTGTCACTGAATGGGAGGTGGCGACGGACCCCGGGCACTTCCACCTCTTGGGAACCTGCTTCTTTCCGTCAGCCTCGGGCCACTCATGTGTCTCCAGTGAATGTCAGTCAAGCTCCTCTGTGATTTTGGCCTCCCCGAGCAGCTTCTCCACTCCCAGTGGGGCCCCTCTCGCCCCTGTGGCTGGCCCTGCTTCTCCTGTACCTGAAGGAATGTGGTGTGTGCACAGCTGTAGATGGACGCGGGAACTTCCCACGGCTAGAGGCACTGTCCTATAGCTCTGGCGGGAGCAGTGCCTTCTCTTCTCGGTTTTTCTGAGCGCTACCAGCCCAGGTGCTGCTGACATTTTGAGGCCTCAAGCTCTTGAGAGGCTCCTTATCCCTTTTTTTTTTTTTTTTAATAACTGTATTTATTTTATTTATTTATTTTTGGCTGTGTTGGTTGCACGTTGCTGCACGTGGGCTTTCTCTAGTTGCAGCGAGCAGGGGCTACTCTTCGTTGCAGTGCACGGGTTTCTCATTACAGTGGCTTCTCTTGTTGTGGAGCATGGGCTCTAGGCGCGCAGGCTTCAGTAGTTGTGGCACATGGCTCAGTAGTTGTGGTCCATGGGCTCAGTAGTTGTGGCACACGGGCTCAGTAGTTGTGGCACACGGGCTCTAGAGCACAGGCTCAGTAGTTGTGGCGCACAGGCTCTAGAGCGCAGGCTCAGTAGTTGTGGCACACGGGCTTAGTTCCTCCGTGACATGTGGGATCTTCCTGGACCAGGGCTTGAACCCGTGTCCCCTGCATTGGCAGGTGGATTCTTAACCACTGCGCCACCAGGGAAGCCCTTCTTATCCTCCTTGATGGCAGCTCCATGCTTCCTTCTCGGTTATTCTCCATCACCGGAGTGTTCAGTCCCCTTCTCCACGTCAAAGTCAGAGTCTACTACATCCTGTGTCTGACTGGTCCCCTTGGTCCTCATCATCTCCTGGGTCCTCTGTGAAACCCCATAAGCTATCTGGTAGAGCTCATCCTCCCCCATTGCTGGCACCCTGAGGTCTTCTGAGGGCCCGGCCCCCAAAACTCCAACCGCTCGTGGACCCTGCACCTCCTCCAGCCGCTGCTCACACAGCATGGTCCTCGGAGCTCAGAGCCCACGCCACTACCTGCAGGCCGCCGGCAGCCTGGAAATTATTTTTAAATCAAGAATTGGGACAAATTACACAGTGTTATGTTTGATATATAATGAAAGTATCCCTATTTCTATTTTATCAAGTCTCAGCATATGGTTTTTGCTTGGTTGTGTTTCAGTAATAAAATACATGAAGAATTTCTTTTTTTTTCGAACCGTCAAAGGTAAAATATAGACATGAGATATATTCTCAACAGTAAATTACTTCTTTAATGGTAAAGCTGTGTAAGTAATGGGACCACTCCTTTTACCAACTGTTTTAAAGGATTTTGGCTAAGATTACTGAGGCAGATCATACGTGACATTCATTCACCTTGCTCTGCTCTACACAGGCAAGCACAGAACACCATCAGTGTGGTAAATTTAAGTTTACTTTTTTTAATCTTTAAAATATGTTTGACTCTTTAGGAACAAATTGAAATGGGAAGTAACCATGAACATATTTTCTACAACACAGAGATTTGCTTATGGCAAAGTACTCAAAAGGGCTAGAAACATATATTTACAGAAAGACAAGTGCTCCAGACATGCTAAGCTTTTCTATGATGACAAGCAGGCTATCAATAACATGCTACCTATCAAGTATTTTTTAAAAGACAATAACAATAACATTAATAACACAATCTGTCCCTTCAAGGTGGAAGTAATGTTTCAATAGTAAATAAGAAGGAACTACCTTTTCTTCTGAAATAGAAAAAAAGAGGGCTTCCCTGGTGGCTCAGTGGTTGAGGGTCCGCCTGCTGATGCAGGGGACGCGGGTTCGTGCCCCGGTCCGGGAAGATCCCACATGCTGCGGAGTGGCTGGGCCCGTGAGCCATGACCGCTAAGCCTGCACGTCCGGAGCCTGTGCTCCACAACGGGTGAGGCCACAGCAGTGAGAGGCCCGCGTACCGCAAAAAAGAAAAAAAGAGAGAAACTCAAGCTACTGACGGAGCACATTGGAAAAGGATATTAGAAAGATGTCCATTGTTATGTAATTTGGATACAAAACTAGACTAATAAATATATCATCTATTTTTTTTAAATCTCATATCAGCACATTCTAAAACCTTGGAAATAAGATTTTTGTAACCAGTTTTAACTCTTCCAAACAAAGAATTGCAGTGGAATTTTGATAACAATGAAAAATGATAAAACCTATTTATTGCTTTGCAAGAACCACTGATTGACATCAGAGAAGATGAAAACCTACTAGCCACATTTTAACAAAAACCTTTCCATAATTGGTGAATGGAATTTATTTAAAACAGCCAATAAAGGAAAATTTTCCCTTTGGATTTATGTGCCTTTGTGAGACATAGTTCTCAACTGCAAAAACCACTACAACAAAGTACTGAAAAAAAGTGAATTAAGAAAGACATTTAAATAGTTGTATCAGAAAAATTTTGAGTTTCAGAAAACAATGAAGCATATTCAAATTTAACAGTAATTTCAGTGAGAGCAAAAAGACTTTTGTGCCATTACTAATTAAAATAAAAATAAAACAATAATTGCTTATTTCATCATGAGCTCAGCCTCTTTGGGTTATAATGGTATAGACTTTATGATATGCATAACAGGTACTGACACAGTAGTTTGTCTATAATTTGGAAATAAATAAATATACATATAGTGAGGATGTATACTGGACTTTTTTTTACTAATAAGGACCTGCAAATAAAACATTTTGGAAGGCCATGTGCCCTATGTCAGGGCTATTCAGTGTGTTCTGTGAACCCACCACATCAGTGTGACATGTGAGATCATTGGAAATGCAAATTCTAAGGCTCCATCCCAGACCTACTGAATCAGAATCTTTGGGTAGGGTGTCAGGAATATGTGTTTTAACAAAACCTTCAAGTGATTCTCTGATGCACATCAGATCTGTTCAAGACCTTGCTCTTTCAGCGTTGCCTGTTGGATACTAAATTAAGGCCAAACTTCTCACCATATCATTCAAAGGCTCTCCAAATACAGCCAAGCCTCCTTTAATGGTCTATTTCCATGACCCCCCACCATCTTGGATGTCCCAGGTGTTCTTGGATGCCCCCTTCTTCCTTCCTCTCTGCCTTGTTTATGTTCTTTTCTCCACTGGATTCATCTCCAGCCCTATTATGTCTGCTTAACCAAAATCTCCACAACCTTCAATACCTGCCTCAAAAGTTACCTATTCTAAGAAGATTTGCATGATTTTAGAAGAAGGGGGAAAATACTTACCTACATGTTCTCTCTCCCTTTTTTTTTTAATGCCCAGAGCATCTTGTTTGTTTATTTGCCCTGGCACTGACTGTGTTGCATCATGCATTTTAGTCATGCAGGCACTTATCTCATTCCCTCTGTAGATTGCAGGCTCCTTGATAGAGAGACTTTATTCATCTTCCTTTATCCCCTAGTTTAACACAGTCCTAGCAGACTCTCAATAGTTTGCTACAGAGTCGAAATAAAGTCCCATAACTGAGCTCTACCCACACTGTGGGCTTCCTTCATCATGCTGTTGGGGACATTGCCTCACCATGGAGAACCTGGATTTCCCATGGACTTTTCTGTATACACTGACTGTCTCTTGCCCTCACGTTGCAATTCTGAGCTGGAAGAGCCTTCCTTCTCACTTGGTCATGACTGGAGTTCAACACTGAGCCACAAATGATGATCAAAACCAAAAATGGTTATCATGTTTGAGGCTTACCAGTGTCAGACACTCTACCACATATGACTATCTCCTTCTGCCCTGGTGATGACTCTATTTGGTGGGCATGTTACAACTCCCATTTTACCAGGTGAGGAGACTAAAATGCAGAGAGGCTAAGGATTAAGTAACTGGCTCAAGGTCACAGGGCTAACAAAGTGGTAGAGCCAGGACTGGAATTCAGGTTGGCTGGCTCGAGCCTTCAGAGTTAACCTCTCCATTACCCTACTAACCACAGAAGACAACATTGCTCCAGGGTCTTCCTTACATCATCCCCAAGTCACCAGCACTCATAACCACATGAAAGAGCCACGTGCACTAGATTCAATCTCGATGACAATATAAAAACTATGATTTTACTATAAAATTTCAACTTAAATCTAGATCAAAGATATCTAAATTACTCTTCATTTGGGCTATAATCTCATATTCCAAAACTTAAATGCTTAAAAAGAAAGCTTTGTCTAAGTTAAGATTACTAGCTCAAAGTTTATTTGAGAGTTAATACTACTTTTCCTCTAAAGTAATCAGTACAAAGAGTCCTTTTCTTCTTATAGTAAAATATGTCATAGAACTCGAACTAGTAGGCAATCACTATCTTTTCTTCATAAGAAAAAAAAGCCTTTGAAATATGTACCATAACCTCTGAAAAATACAATTATCTTCCCTAAGAATTGAGGCATTTTTTTCTGACAAAAACAATGGGCAACTGATCTATAGTTCTTTTCTTCCTCAAAAAAATTATTGTATATTGTGTAATGATCATTATAATTAAAAATTAAGATGGCTTGCAATAATTTCACCATTATTTGATTCAAAATCTTTATAAAATATTGGCATTTTCTAACATTTATTTTTCCTGTCTATGTTCCACTTAAGGCCAAATTTTCAAACCCAGCTGCCAAATTACACATATAATTACTGCATTTGAGCACAAAAATGTGATAATTGCTTACACAATTTCAGAGGCCAGCTTGAGGCTCCTTTCCAAATTTGTTTTACATGTACAGTGTGGTGTATGTAGTTTTATGTGAAAATGGGGGAAAGTAGAATTCATGTTTTGTCTGGGTAATACATGAAAATAGGTACAAAATAAAGCCTTTCTATAAATGTCTAGGTCTGTCTTCACATTTTCTCCCCATAGACCTTTATAGAAGAAAAGTCTTATAGAGCAGCTCAAACTTGAGCTGGAGTTGGAGTCATGGCAATGGAAGGGGATGGTGGTTGGTATGATGCCATGAACAGAACAGATGCCTATTTTGTGGGTGGTTGACATGTTGTCATGAGGCATTCATCTGTCTATGAACTGCTTCTGTCAACCTGGCTAAGAAAAGATAAAGACAATATAAGGCCCACAAATGTACAGTCAGCCAAGACAACACCAACCTCAGTAGAGCAGAGTGGCTGAGCACTGGAGACTGGGGGTTTACCCTTCCAGCTTTGCCTGATGGTTGACATAATGTTGGGCAAATATCCACCATGGACATGGCTCACAATGGCTACTCTTAGTGGAAGGTTTGGTTCAAGAGAAAGAAAAGAAACAAGATCTAGGTAGTCATACACATTAGTGAAATGATCTGAGATACTTTTGTTTCTGCACAAATAGGATAGAAAATTATGCCCAGTTCCACATAAGCTAATACCTAGGCTCAAAAAATATACTTGCCAAGCTCAAGGACTATGAATCTGATCTCTGACTAGCAGACATCTGACTGTGGAACTTACCAGAAGCAATTAGGCCAGAAGTCCACTAAACAATGAAGGAAGCTCTATTGTCAAAGAAACCTTCAGAAAGATCATCCTCCCCAAGGCCTACCTGGAATCATCATAACATGTCTTGAGCACTTGATGTATGTGAAGCAATGTTCTAAGCATTTTGCATGCAATCATTCCCTCTTTACATGCTTACTAATCCTAAAAGACGAGAATTATTATTAACCCCATTTTACATCTGAGGAGACTGAAGTGCAAAGAGTTTAAGAAATTTGCCCAAGTTCAGACAATTAGAAAGTAGAAAAGCCAGTTATTAGAACCCAGGCATTCTGACTCCAAAGCCTTTACTCTTAACCACCAATACCATGTTGCTTATCAGATAAAGCCAAGGAAAATAATGGACAAGGGATAGCCTCCCAAAGAGAAGACCTTGGGCAGCCAACATGGCCCTCCATAGAATTCACTATTGGAATGCAGTTCTCACCATTTCTGTCCGGCAGGAATGATATCATTGTGGACTAATAACTATTATGTGTTGTTTCTCATTCTTCACTTTTCCAGTTATCCTATTCTTTCTTCATCATGGGGTTTCTATGGGTTGTGTTGTACATGGATAACATATTATTACCAATAGTCCTATACCAATAGACTATGAGAAGTTTCACCCAGATGTGATGGTGTGGACCCCACATCACCCAAAAAATCAAAACTTGGAGCTAATGCACCAAATTTTGGGTTGTCTCTACTGGGGAAACATGGGTGTTTCTGAGAGGATGAATGGAAAGAAGGGTATGCATGGGTGCTGGGTAGCCAGTGGACATTCACTGATAACTTAACCAGGATCCACTCCCCCTTTCCAGGTTCATGGGCTCCTCATACCATTCATGGGCTTTGGGAGCCATAAATTTCATCCCCAGTCACAGAAGTGAGTGAGTCCTGATTAATGCCCAAATCAGAATAATCCTTCTCCACCTCCACATCAACCTGGATATGACAATTGGTTTAGGAATGATCAGTAATCCAACTGTAAACCAATCAGTACGTAGCATCTATTCACCATTATTGGTTCAGTTTAGTCCAAACAATGCAAAGAACAAGGTTTTTGTTCACTGGTTAGGGGTAAAGGTACCTCCTCCTCTATCCGGATGTGAAAGTGGAAACATGTCACCTTGATGACCACTGGCAGCCACCTTACAACCACAAAGAAAGTCAGTCATGGAATGAAGCTAGAACTGGATAGTAGAGTGAAAGAGGGAAGAAAACACACTAAAACTAGGTCTTTGATAATATCACTGAACTGGATCAACCAACAGTGAAACTCACCCAACTCGTGAACTTCAAATTACATGAGCCAATAAGTCTCCTTTTCTACTTAAGCCAGGCTGAGTTTTGTTTTCTGCTACTTGATGTATCTTCTAAGGTTATTTGCATAGTTTTCAGAAATAATAGCCTAGAAAGATCTGATTTCTCTGTAGCCTCCTAAGAAGTTTAGGCTGATACCTGGAATATCTGCTCCAATTCCAGTGGTGCAGACTTCTTGTACCATGAAATTCAACAAGTTCTAACTGGTTTAGGAGGCTCTAAGGCAGTGTACAGCAATGGAAAACACATAGGACTTGGTTGAGCTCAAATCCCAGCTCTTTCACTTACTAGTTGGATCAGGTGACCATATAATTTATTAACCAAATCAGGATATTTGTGAGGAAAGGGAGTGTCAAAATAATGTCTCTGGAAAAGAGTCATAAACTGGAATAGTGCCAGGAAAACAGGTGTGAACTGTCCATCTATATCTGGGTTGCTTTGGATAAATCTTTGAGTGCCAATTCACATATCTGTAAAATGGGGCTAACGGTATTTTTCTCTCATGGTTGTTAGAGGATTCAAAGAGATACGACACATAATAGGTGTTGGGAGACAATTAAAAGGCCATTGCACTTTTTTATTCTAAATGCTTCTATACTGATAATTGTTAAAAAAAAAAACTTACTCATGGGAATTCCCTGGTGGTCCAGTGGTTAGGACTTGGGGCTTTCACTGCCAGGGCCCGGGTTCCATCCCTGTTCGGGGAACCAAGATCCCGCAAGCTGCTCGGCACGACCCTAATTAATTAATTAGTTAATTAATTAAACATAGTCACATATTTACTGGGTGATTTAGAGATTTTTCTTTAGACTATAAATATTAATGAAAAGAAATGAATACAAATATGAATCTATGAAAACCTCACGAACTTTAATAACACGAAAACCAGGGCCAATTTTGCACATAGGTATGGTAGGTTACCACCCTTTAGACAATTTTCAGGGGTGCAGGAAAATTCCCCTTCCTCCCAATAAACTTTTTTTGGTGATGCCTAAAATTCTCCAACTATTGAAAATGATTGGCCCTTACATTTCTACAGCATGCAACAGTTTAGAGTTTGCTACAGCATGAAATTACAGAGTAATCAGTCAGTCTCATAGCAGTGACCGTAGAGCTGGGAGCAGCTCCTAAAGAAGCGACAGCACAGGGTACCCTGCCTTGAGTTTTTTCACCCTCTTCCCAATATGCCCAACCCTGAATGTTGCAGTCCTACAGACTTTCAAAGGATTTTGTCATTCTTATCCATTCTATCATCAATCCAAACTTTTCCTTGCTAGCATGTGAATGGATCTTACAAAGTCAAAAGAATTATTTTTCAGCACCCCCATTTGATCTTTACATCATGAATTTGAGGTCACATCAGTGTTAGCAAGACACTTCTCTGAGGCCTGAATGTGGAACATGTATCAGTCAGAATCTACTCTGAAGGTAAAAACGACACCAGTTATTCAAACAGAAATTTTAATATATTTGTTAACTGACTAAAAGTTAGAAAGAACTCTAAGGTATCTTGGAGGTAACAACTTCGGGAAACAGCTACTGCCCCTAGGACTGAGGGAATAAAGAGAAGAGACTGAAATTATTAAAACTCAAATTATTAAAACTGACTTCGAAAAGGGGCTCCATGGAATTGAAGCTCAGGCCTCGGAGGAGGCGGCACTGCTCACCTGTTCCTGGTGCCCCTGAGTTCAGAGGAGGGTCCTGGTGGCTGGGACCCAGACTTCTGAGGAGGGCACTCCAGCCAAGCGGCACTGGTGTCTCTGAAAAGAGCACAGTGAAGGTTTTAAAAGTGCTAGAGAAACGGCAAACTAGATTCTGATGCTGCTCTAGGAAGGAATTGCCCCTACCTGGGTAAACAAGCAGGGCTGGGGTTACAGTCACAGGAACAGGATGGACCTTGCCGTCTTCCTCTAGTGCCCCCATTGACAGAGCCTACATGCAGTCAGTTTACAAAGCTGCATGTGTTTTGCAGAGCCCCGGCTTCAGGATCACAAAGCAAAGGACAGGTTTGGAGCTTAGAGATAATACCTTAATGACTAACACAGAACAGCAAATTTTTACTGTGTGGAGCAGGAACCCATAATCTGACTCTCAGGATAAAAATACCCAACTCCGGGCTTCCCTGGTGGCACAGTGGTTGAGAGTCCGCCTGCCGATGCAGGGGACACGGGTTCGTGCCCTGGTCTGGGAAGATCCCACATGTCGCGGAGCAGCTGGGCCCGTGAGCCATGGCCGCTGAGCCTGCGCGTCCGGAGCTTGTGCTCCGCAACGGGAGAGGCCACAGCAGTGAGAGGCCCGCGTACCGAAAAAAAAAAAAATACCCAGCTCCTTCAAGACATTTCCCATGCCTTCTACACCACCACCAATGAAAGTATTTTGAAAACTGTGAAGTATCATTGAAAGAAAAGTGTATAGTTATTATTTCTTCTAGAAGACAGATCTGAATAGTCAATCCGTAACAGTTTGGGTATCAAGAGCTGACTTGTTGACATCTTAGTGACCATTTTTGTCATATGAACTATTACCAGCCAGAGACATCATAGTATTTCTGTTCCTACAGAAATTGTGAGGATGCTTTTTTCCCCAGGAAGCATCTTAGACATTGTGATTATTCTCTGTAGATATTCATGGAGACATGATTTGAATATCTCTATTTTCTCGGGGAGCTGAAGGAGAGAATATTGATTATGGAATATTCTGAAAGTCACACAGTATAAAGCTAATAAAAAGGCACATTGTGGTCATGGTAGAATTTTCAAAGAGGTAATGATCATGGCTTCACTGTGCCTACCTGTTTGGCAATTCTTCTTTTGTATAAAGTGTCATTCATTATATTGTCTAGGTCTTTGTTGACTGAGCTTGGACAGATTTAACAAGACAGGAAAATCTGTATTCTTATACCAACTTTTGACAACCTTAATAGACATAAAAACCCTTCTGATGTCTTTCCTGGGGCAGTACAATGAGTGGCCAACCACAAACGTGTTCAGAAACTTCCTTTAACTGGCAGATTGGAAGACTGGCCTTAGACCAGTGCTTTGAACTCCAGTATTCCTAAATGAGACCTAAAAGATACATATAACTTGAACACAGTTTGTTCTGGGAATCTCCTTCCAGATCCATGGGGGCAGAGCAGGGCAGAGAAGGAGAATGACAATTGTCTTAGGCTTTCAAAGGCCTTAAAGAGCCATAAAAGTTAGACAAAAAGACAAGAAAGAGGCCAGATCTAAGGGTTAATCTAAACCCCTCCCCAGAATGGAGGGATAACGTCATGTGGTAAATGCAGCTCCAGCACTTAGCAGTCATATCATATATCAAATCATATCCTACGTATGAGTAGTTCACAGAATGGAAACATATAATAAATGTCTGAAAATTAAGATGTTTTCATCGCAGCCACTGCCTAAATGGCTCGTGTTTGGTTGAGAGGTCACTAAAAACAACATAATAATTTAAAATGTGGTCTCTGGAACCACGCTGTCTAAATGCAAAACAAGGTACCTCTTATTAATTAGCTACACAATCATGGGCAAGCTACTTAACTACCTATACCTACCTAAAATTAATTGGGGTAAATAAGGTATCACAAAAGTACAATGGCTTAAAGATTATAGATATATTATTAATATTATATTCACTATGACTCTTATAACTAACCATGTTTCCATCTTTATATTGGCTGCCAGGGAACTCAGAGTCAAATTTATAATACTCTCTCAGCAACTACATAGTAATGACATAAGCATTTGTGTCATAACCAAATCTTTATCAGAATTCCATTCCCACTTTTACTCTTTACTTTATTTTCCAATCTCTGTATGTTTTTTTCCTGTATTGTTATAAATATCTTTATAGGTGTCCTCAGAATCATTTTGAAACACACACACACACACACACACACATGCAAAAATGAATATTTTTGTCTTTTTAAAGTTGTCCTCAGACTCCTTTTGTAACATAAAGTGTAAATTAAGTAAGTGATAGTATTTTCCCAGACAAGACTATGAATTCCTCAAACACAAAGGGCCCATTTATCTGACTAGCAAACATTCAAAAGTATGATAACACTCTCTATTGGTAAGGCTGAGGGAAAACAGGCAATTCAGTAATAGTTATCAAAATCACAAATTCATGAAACTACTGACCCAGCGTTTTCTCATCTAGGCATTTATCCTACAGATATACTAGTACCCAGACAAAATGACATATGTACAAAGTTACTCACTTCAGCCTTATTTCTAACAACAAGAGACTAGAAACAAAATAAATGTCCATCAATAAACAGCTGGGTAAATAAATTATTTATTTCACTCCTCAAACATTTGTATAGATCTTTGGAATGCTCACGGTCTTGGACACTCAGCCTATGATGTCTGGTGATTAAATTGATCCCAACAGAGCAAGTAAGCATCAATCTTCATCCTACTTTACCACAATGCCTTATATTGCCAGGCCAGTTTTTTACTGCCTATAAGGGTCATTGAGGGTAAATGAATTCCTAGTACACAGATAGCACATTGTTTTCATTTATGCATTCAGTCTCATATATTACCTACAGGAATGTAAGTTAAACTCTTACAGAAGGCACTGGTGTATTAAATTCCAATGCAGAACCTTAGAAAGAGACTTGGACTACTAATATTAGGCCAGACACTCTGTCTTTCTTCCAATATCTGAGCATTTTACATAACACAATCAAAAATAACAACCACCACGACACTCTACACGCTGTGATAAACCAAAACCAAAAGGCTCATTGTATTAGTTTTCTATTGCTGCATAACAAATTACCCCCAAACTTAGCAGCTTAAAACAATCAACACTTATCATCTCACATAGTTCCTTGGGTCAGAGATCCAGGAGGGGCTTAGATGAGTGGTTCAGCATCAGGGTCTTTCATGAGGTTGCAGTTAATGTCGTCTAGGGCTGCAGTCATCCGAAGGCCTAACTGAGGCAGGAGGATCTGCCTTCAAGGTGGCTCACTCATGCCCGACAAGTTAGTGCTGGTAGGAGGTCTCAGTTTCTCACCACATGGACCCTCCCATTGGGGTTCTGTGAGTGTCCCCATGACATGACAGCTGGCTTCCCCCAGAGAAGGTGATCCAAGAACAAGCAAGGTGGACATTGCAATGCCTTTAATGACTTAATTTCGAAAGCTACACACCATCTCTTCTCCCACATCCTGTTCTTTAGAAGCAATTCATTGTCTGGCTCACAATCAAGTAAAGAAGAATTAGGCTCTACTTTTTGAAGGGATAGTTCCAAAAAATTTGTAGACCTATTTTAAAACCATCAAGATCATCTTGTTTGCTTCTAGTCCCCCAAATAAAAAATCCATGAGTATTTCCTGTAAACTCTGCAACAAAAACAATTTTATCCCCAACTTTGGCTAAGCTGGTGTCTGAAGATGTATCATGACCTTCATGGATATGATAATCATGTGAGCAAGTTGCTGTTTTCACCATGAATAGATTAATTTTGCAGTTTTTCCTTAAATACTAGTTATGTTTTTGATAGACCAGTGAGTCTTTCTGAAGTCTGCCTCCTTTGCACTCTTTGCAAGTGAATTTTTCTCTCTTTTTCTAAATACCTCTGAGCATCTCTTTGATAATGTCTGAGTAGGACCTCCTACCTTATTCACTAATTCTTCCATCTAACCTCACAGAGGAAGAATATTGTAGAAAAAATGGGAAATAAACTTGCCCAAGCAAGATCAGAGACCAGCAGGAGCACACAAAGGGGGAATCAACATATGTTTCTACTTGCCGTCCTACACTTCTGCCATTGCTGTGAGAAACACTTTCCCCAGGTAGGCCCTGCTCCATCAGCCTGGGTCCCAGAATGAAAATGCATTGAACAGAGCCATCCCAGGAATCTGCAGATCTGAAGCATGAAGCAGAGAAGTCCAGCCAACACTCAGACTCTTGAAGAAAAATAAACATTTATTTTAAGACATCATATTTTGATGTAATTTGTTAGACAGCATAAGCTAGCTGATACACCCAGTTTTATTTAGATGGCCACTTCCACACCAATAATCTGTGACCAGCAAGTTTGTCCGTGAAAGAAAACTACATCTTCTGCACATGTTTGAAAGAGAAGGGGGAAATGGTTCTCAGAAGAAGGTTTTGGCAGGGAGTGGGGAGAGCGCAGGGCACACAGATCAATAGAGATGCACCAGAGTCTGGAATTCCCTAACCTCCATCTGTGTTCTCATTCCTTTATTCAACAAGCATTCTATCCAGTGAATTCTTTATTTTTTTTCTCACTTAAAACTCTTCTGCTACATTTAACAAAAATGCCTTTCTGGAGTTGGTGTGATTCAAAAGAAGACTGAGAAAGAAGAAGACTGGTTTCAAGCAAAGGGCTCAGCAGCATGCATGGGAAAGTGGAACCAAGAGGTGAGGTGTTGGAGAGGATAGAAACCAAAGAGGCTGGGGTAAGTGATGGATTGTATGCAAACACCTGACCCTGACCCAAGGAAGCACACGTGAGGCTGGTCTAATCTTTCTCACCTCAGCTGCATCCTGGGGAGCACACTGGCAGGGTTCTTTGAGGAAGAGTGTTGGCGAAGCCATTGAAAGTGGTGCCGGGAGAAAGCCAGAGAACTGAGGGGCACAAAATGACAGCCATCGTGGCATTTTCCCTTGCTCCTATAAACCACGTTTCTGTCATTCCTTCTTTCTTGCCCCGCACACCACCGCCAACAGAAGTACCTGGAAGTTACAAAATGAATATTTGAAGCCCCCCATTAGTGCTATCCCTCAGTTATTAGAGTAGCTTGTTCTTTAAACTAGAACTTTCCTGTAACATATCCCTGATCATTTGGGGCTTTGATTCCTCTGTTTGAAGGGTGTCACATGTCCTGTCAAAATAACTTCTTATAGCTCCCTAACAACTGTGGGTGGCCTGTGATCACCTTGTCAAAGTGTCTTTTACACCCAGAGCTGGTTGCCAGATTCCACGTGACTTACTTGCTGGCTCCCCCTCCCTGCAACGTATGCTCCAAATATCATCTCCTTCCTCGTTTTTTTTGTTTGTTTGTTTTTTGTTTTTGTATTGTTTGTTTGTTTGTTTTGCTGGCAGTTGCTGGGGCCGAACAGCAATTTGCAGTTATTTATGCAGCTTAAACCCTATTGTCAACATCCTTATCCTCAATACACAGCCATTCCAGGGGTGTGAGCTGAGCTTTTCGGGTGTCACCGTGAGAAGGGGAGGGAGATGGGCTGAGGTTCACAGAAGCAAGGTTTCCTGAGGTCCTCAGCCAAAGCACACATTGTTGCCGAGCTGCTTTTTCTCCTTCTCGCCTCTATTTGGGGTGGATTTTCATTTGGAATTATAAACAGATCACAGCTTGCTGTTTGTTTGCTATTGTCAGGTCAGACCCAGCACTCAGGGAGAGGGTGGTATCACGGAATTTTCTTGGCCATTTAACAGGGATGATGGAATTTGCCTGCATTTGTATAGCTCCTTCTCTCCCGGACTCTCAAAGGCCTCCTCAAACAGAACTTAATCCTCTCCAACGTCAGGTGTGGATGGAACATTTTCCCCTTCCTCCCTCAAGCCCATTTCAGAGGGTATAGTTCAAGGAGAACAGGTGAAAGCAAATAGGAGGAGGGGGATGAAGGCTGACACGTCCTTAGAGAACCACAGGTGTGGCCTTTGCACTGCGTACACAGAAGTACCCCTTCTGGGTGGACATCTTTCCAAAAGGCATGCTTCTGTCTACACTGATGCAGTCCCATGCCAGGGCACAGCTTGGTGAGTGGACTATAAACTGGATTAGGCACCCTTGTCCCCTCAGCCAAGCGTTTTTGTACATGGCACAACTGTACAGGTCAGCCCTGAGTTCTTACACCCAATGAAGTGAATTAGGTTTTTGTACTTAGGGTGAGAATTTTGTCCCAGAAATTCACTATATACCCATTACACTGTTGACCAATTGAAGAGACCATCAGTGCCTTAACATCTAAGTTGAAAATTACTGTTCAGAGACCTCTAGGAGTTTTTGCAAGCGTCATCTCATTTATTCGGTAAATATTTATTAAGCCCTTATGTACTAAGCACAAGCCCCCTCCAGGAGCCTAAAGCTCTTTGGAAAGACCACAAACACTATGATAAATCACTGTCGCTGTGGTAGGCAGCTTCTGACACGGTCCCCAGTGATCCTCACCTCCTGGTATTAATGCGCTTGTGTGAGCTCCTCCCCTTGAAAATGAGCCAGACCTATGGCTAAAGGATTCTAACACATTCTAAAGAGCAGTCTATAGCAAAAGTGATGGCCTGTTGCTTCCCTGATAAGGTCACAAAAGGCTGACTTCCACCTTGCCAGTGTTCTCTCACTTGCTCACTCCGGTAGAGCCATCCACCATATTGTAGATGCTCTATGGGGAGACCCATATGGCAAAGATCCGAGACCTCCAGCCAACGGCTTGTGAGGAACCAAGGCCTCAGTCCAACAACCCATGAGGAACTGAATTCCGCCAACAACCATGTGACTGAGCGAGGAAGTGGATCCTTCCCAGTCAAGCCTTGATATTAACGCTACCTTGTGAGAGACCCCAAGCCAGACAGGACCCAGATGCCTCAACCACACAAACTGTGAAATAATGCATGTATGTTATTTTATTTGGGAGTAATTTGTTATGCAGCACAAAGCTATAATCACAGGGTGTCAGGCAGGACCGTGGTCATCTCCAGGCTCCACTTCCTTGAGTAGGGAAGGATTCACTTCCACATCCACTCACAAGATCATTGACAGAATTCAGTTATTCAAAGGCTGTTGGGCTGAGGGCCTCAGTTCCTTGCTGGCTCTTGGCTGGGGACCACCCTTAGGTCTTTACCACATTAGTCTATGGGCTAGCTCACAACATGGAAGTTGTCTTCCATCAGAGTGAGCAAAAGAGGGCAAGCAAGGCAGAAGCCAGGGTCTTTTTGTAACCTAATCTCGGAAGTAACATCCCATCACATTTGCCATTTTCTATGGGTTAGAAGCCCACACTCAAGGGGATGAGATTACACAAAGTCAGGAACTCCAGGATGTGGAGCTCATGGGAGGCCATCTTTGAAGCAACGCACTGCATCTTCTCTGTCATTTCCTCACCCCATCCCTTCCCCAGGCCCTCACAAGGCCTGGGAGATTCTCTCTGCCCCACTGTCTCTCCATTCTCCCATCACCACGTTAATTTGTACACAGCCTTTGCAACTATGTAGATTCTGGCCAAGCCTCCTGATGAGCCCACCTACCTTCTTTCTACTCTCCCAACTGGTACTCAGAAAACTGATTACAATTTTCAAGACATCACATTGTATCACATAATTTTTCTATTTGAAAATGGTCACTGGCTCCCAAATTCCTCTTCTATCAGTAAAGACTTTTCTCAGTCTAACTCAATCACTGTTCCAGTAACAATTTTCTTTTCTTTTCCAGTAACACTCCCCTCCAACCATACAGGAATACTTATTGTCCCTAGATCACAGCCAGCCAACCTCCCTTTCCATGGCTTTGCGTGCTGTTCCCCTCCCTTAAATATTCTCCCCCTGCTCTCCAGCTATCTGAATTCTCCCCCAAATTGCATGACTCAGCTCAAGTCTGTCTCCTTTCTGAAGCTTTAAAACTTATGACAGAGTGTCTGGACATAGCTTGTCAAGTAATCTATGTGTTAGCGTAGTTTGGTTCATTCTGGAGCCAAATGGCCTCTTCCTCCTCCTGATTCTTGAATTACCCCTCACTCACTGAACCTCTGGTGTGACACTTATCACAGGCTTCCATTAGTTTGCAGTTCAGTAGAATAATAATAAGCTATCTATAGCTGCATATTAATTGAGGGTGTGAAACAAGTTTGGAGAGAATAGAACCTACCATCAACCTTGACCATAGTCACGATGTGTTCTAGAGCTGTCCTATCAACCTTCATAGGATTCTATTGCTTATTATCCTGTTTTCAGGGATTCATCATTAGCCCAGAGACTGTACAGCAATTTACATTCATAAGCATGAAATTCTTGGAGTTCTCAGACACTATTTCTTAGCTTCACCTATAATGTAGTATAACAATCTAACAGAAAACAAAAACTAATAATTAGTGTCACTTACTAAATACCCTAGATTATGTTGTTCTATCTAATCCTGACAACAGCCCATTTTACAATAGAGAAAATGGAGACCCAGAGAAGTTAAGTAATTTGCCAAAGGTAAATTACTTTTGGTGACTGGTGAGACCAAGATTCCAACACCAATCTGACTGATTCCAAATCCCATGCAACTCCCTCTTCTGGACACCATAACTGGGAGCTATGGCCTCATGCATGTTTAGGAGAAATCATATTTATTTTGCATGGTTATCGTTGGATGGAAGGCAGCCTATACCATTCTCCCTGAAATGATTTTATCAGCTTTTAGCAGCTGTGCCAATCCAATCTGTACCTGTAGGAAAATCATCTTTCTCTACGAACTCCAGATGAAATGATGTGCAGACTAGACAACCCACCAAGAAAATTTAATTGTAGAGAGGGATGGATGGTGGAAGTTGATGGAATCATCCCATGCCACACCAGGTCCTATAATGTCATATTCTTATTGGTCTTGGAAAAAAACAAATAGGTTTTTTTTTTTTTTACCCCAGAAATAAGTTGCCTTCAGATCCTATCTTCTAAAAGAGCTTGCCTGGGGAGATATCAGCATAATATATTTTAAAAAACAAACACACAAATGTGTTTCCCAGAAATGGAAAGGGATATAAGGTACAGCTTCATTTCAAATTAGCAAACCTTATCCCAAAGATATCTCAGGAAACTGCTTGATTAGTACTCTTTCCTGGGCTCTCCAGAGCCATCCATTCAGAGACTGTCAAATGACAGTGTCTAATGTTGACATTAGCTGAGACCATCCATCTGACAAAGCTGAGGGTGCAGAAAGAGTCAGGGGGATGCTAAAACTCGATTGATCGAGGTCTGGGAAACATCTCTCTGGGAACCATGAGTGTGGCCCGTGGACAGAGGGGGGCAGCAGAGAGCTGCTGGAGAGGTAAGCTCATCAGGGAGCTTCCAAGGGGGCAGGTGGTTCTGGTCACCATGGAGACCTTGGCTGGAACATCCGGCCCCAGGGTCAGTAACCCAGCTGAAGAATTAGTCCTGTTGAGATTCCCGGCTGGGATTCACACGTAGGACACTCCATTTTCCACACTGTGGCCAGAGATCTTCATAAACCTGCCCCTGATCGTGTCATTCTCCTGCTAAAAAGGCACTTTAACCAATCTCCCCATTGCTTAAAACAAGTTCTCAAGCTTTAGTGTGTATCAACATGACTTAGAGGACGTGGTACAACATAAATCACTAGGGCCCCGCTCTCAGAATTTCTGATAGGCTAGGTCTGGGACGGGACCCGAGATTTTGCATCTCTGACAAGGTCCAGGTGATACTGATGTTGCTGGTCCCCACTGGTCCAGGGACCACACCTTCAAACCACCAGCTTAGAAGATGCTGAGCCGCCATTCCCCTCCTGCCTAATTCCTCTTGTATCCACTCACTTCCACCCTCACACACAATGCTCTACCCGGGGACTTCCTTCAGCTCCCCAAGGGAGCCGTGGCTCCCCACACCTCTTGGCCTGTTCATATCTGCCCTCTCCGCTGATACGCTCACCCTCCATCTCTTCACCTGGCGGAGACTTGCTTGTCTTAGGTCCCTAGTTAGACGCCTCGCGCTTAGGATCTCCCATAGCGCCCTGTGCTTCACCTCCTACACTGTGTTGCAAACAACTGTGTGTGTGTGTGTGTGTCTATCAGCCTTGTGAGAGCAGGGGCTCACCACCACACCTGCCACGCTCAATCCACCATCACCCCTCTCATCTGGATTCTCACAGTAACCGTGCTACATTTCTCTGACCATCTTCCTTTTCTGTTCTCAATGACTATTTCAAACAATCTTCATTCCCTTCAGATCTCTAACCTTCACACCTCCTCTATCACACTAGACAGATGGCCTTGCCTACTCCCTCATGGAGAAAATAGAAGCCACCAAACAGAAACCTCACAACTTGCCACCACCAAACTGACAAACCCACCAGCATCTGTACCCACCGCATCCCCCTGACCTCCTGTTACAACAGAGGAACTGCCTGTACTTTCTAAGTCTGTCTAAAGCCAGACTCTCCATCTATGCAGTGGTCTCCCCTCTCCTACTACCTCAAAAAAACCCCACTATCAACACACCTTCTCCACGTTTCTTCAACCTCTTCCTCTCCCCTGATTTTCTGCCTGCTATTTTCAGAACTCGCTGACCTTTCTCTTCTATAAATAACCATCCTCCTTAGGCTCCATGTCATGATTTCCGTTTCCTCATTTCCCATTCACTCCACAAGCCATTTTTCCTCAGAAACTGTACTAAGGTCGTGAAGGAACTTTCTTTAGCTGAATCCAAGGATGCTTTCAGTTCCCATCATCCTTGCCCCAGGTGACTCGTTCTTCCCTTAGCTTCCATGAAATCCCAGCCAGGTTTTCTACCCATCCGCCCGTTCCTCCTGTACTTCACTTGTAAATGCTGGTATTCTGTTGGGTAAATCCTAGGACCTCTTGTCTGAAGTCTGCCTGGATAGCATGTCCATTACCGTCAATTCAGTTACTACACACATACCAGCCACTCCCTTTACGGGAGAGGTCTCCAGCTCTCTGACGTCCAGATTCAGAAAACAAATTGCCCGTTCTATGTATTTTTCTTTGGTGTTCAGAGGTCCCTCATACTTAACTGAACTTATGATCTGCCCCCACAGATGCTCCTTCTAGGTGCTTGTTATTGAAGGAAATGGCCCCAGGCACGTGGCCTTGACACCTCCCTCTGCCTACTACTCCCTGCTCACCATATCCACAATTCCTCAATTCTACTAGACTCTCTCCCTCTCCCCCACTACCACAGCCCCAGCTACCATCCCATCTCTCACAACTACAGCCATCAGGCTCCTTGAAATATCTCTGGCCCCGTCCAATCAATTTCTCCCACTTTGCTGGAGAGGTCCTTCTAAAAACAAATGTCACCTCTTTGTTTAAACCCCATGATGGATATCCATCACTGGCGGGATACTTCAGTCTTGTTTTGACCCCATACCCCAGCCACCAAGCACGCAGCCCGTACTCACCTCAGGGTCTTTACACATTCTGTTCTCTCTCTGGACTCCGGCTCTCACATCCATCCTTGCCTAGTAAACTCCCACTCATCCTTTAGGGCTCAGCTTTAGATTCCCTGAGGGAAGTTTCATTGACCTTCCATCAGCGCCCACTACCCTCTCCGCCTACACACTCTCCCTGCATCTCTTCGCCTGGCTGGGTTAAGTTTACCAGTTAAACACTCTCACAGCACGCTGTACTTTGCCTTCATAGCACTCAGCACAGTTGTGGTCCATCAATTATTTGTGAAAATATTTTTTAATGCCTCTTTCTCTTCACCTAAGGATCACACAGCCGAGGATCAGATCCTCCTTATTCTCTGCTGTATCTCCACTACCTTTTATGATGCCTGGCTTGTACTGAGCTGACAACAAATCCTTGTTGAAGAAATAATGAATGATTAGAGAAAAATATGCCATAATTTGAGATTCAACACCTCCTGGACTGATGCTTTGCTGATTCTCTACATTGCGCAGTTTCCTCTGTATTCAGCAGATAATAAATAATAGCTCATATTTCTTCGGAGCTTTCTATTTGTCTGTCGCTGTCCTAAGTGTATTACATTCTTACAAAATTCCTGTGAGCTAGATACTATTATTATCTTCATTCTATAGTAGCAGAAACTAAGGCACAGAAAAGTGAAGAAACTTACCCAAGGAAACAGAGCTGATCAGTAATAAGCTGGGCTATAAATCAAGATAGTCTGGCCTGCATCCTGTGTTCTTCAACACTATGATATACTGTCTCTCAAAATCTTTGTGCTACATACAAGGAAGACCTCTGTTGAGTGTGGAGACTTTTGCATTAATAAGGGTGCTGTTACAGAGAAAGGAAGACAAAAACATTTTGATACATCAGTGGTTGTCAGAATTTAATGTGCATTACAATTGCCTAGAGAGATTGTTAAAATACAGATGCCCCAGCCCCAGGTGCACCTGGTCTGAGGGGGGAGGCCCAAGAATTTGCATTTCTAACAAGTTTCCAGGAGACGCTGATGCACTCGGTCCAGGAGCACACTTTGAGGACTACTGCAGGACAGAAAGGATTTTCACAAGCTTTCTCAATCTTTAAAAATGCTTGGTACCCTTCCTCTGCAATCTACAACTTCTTTGAAGTTGGTTGCTATTGATTTCAAATGTATAGTGAAAAAACTCAAGATTTTGAATCAAAGAATCATTAGAACCTCTCTAAGAAGTATACAGCCCCCCAAAATAACCACGGAATGGTTTGTATTTCCTGAGCCACCAGACATGCCACATCTCCTCATCCTCCTGGTGTGGTTGAGGAAGCCTTTTAGAATTCCCTGCAGGGCTGGGAATTGAGGCCATCCATCCCCCAGGACTAATCACAAATATTTTATAAAGATGAAGTTTCGTTATATCTTTGTTCTTTGTATCTTGGCTTTTGTTAGCGCATTTTAATTAGGATCTGGTATCTGCAATAAACAGTAAACATAAAGAGCTTTGCAAAAATGTATTAGACTGTTTGTTTTCACACTCTAATGCATATTTGCACAATTTTACCATGAAAAAAGGAAAACATGCTAAGCTCTTGGGCTCTATCCCAAATGTCCTGGAATAGAATCCGGAAATTACTAAAAATGCATCATATTCCAGCAATTAACCTAAGAAACGAGACTCCATTCTCTGTGTGAAAAAAGAACATTTTTGAGGGGAGAAGTCTGTGGAGGAGAAGGCTTCTCGATAACACGTGTATCGCATTCTCCAAACTGGTTTTGAAATTTGGACTATTTCCCTTTCATGCTAAAAGAGCTTAATAAACAAATTAAGTTGAGTAATGTTTTGTTTTTCTCTTTCAGAGTGTTAAGAAAGCCGCTTCTACTAAACGAAGACGGGAAGGACTGCTAAGCATGAAACGAGGGATAAAATAATCACATGTGGTCTCATTTTTAAAAGTTGCTGGGGATTAATAATTTTCTTGCTAAATAGTTATTCGCTAGAATGAATTATTATTAAAACGGTAGAATCATGGTGAATGCTGATGACAAACGATAGTTTGGGGGATTATATTTGAACATATCCTAATCAAAAAGTAGCAAAAACTTTAAAAATCTCCAAATGTGGCTCTTGTGTACAATTGTTATTGATAGGACACCTTGACAGTGTTCGAATACGATGCAAAAACCATAAAAGTGTGAGCAATTCAGAGGCAATAAAGTGATTTTCCTTCTGTATCAATCCCTTAATATGTTTCCAAATAAAACACAGGATTAAGTAATTTATTTTGTTGCATGATTTATTTATGGATTGAAACACAGTAAACAATAGATAAAAGGCATAGTCCCAGGCATCAATTTAAAGTATAAAAATCATTATATTTTATTAGAAGGAGGTACATAAAAATGCCAACGTGATCTGTAAAGAAAGGAAAAGTGTTAGCTCATTGGTCCCAAGTCTAAGTTAGACTTGGTTTTTCTAAATCCCCTTTAGGGGAATGATATGGCTGAATTTAATTAGAAATCTGTTTTTGTAAGCTTAAAGTTGTGAAAAAAGTTGCAAAAATAAAAATGGCTGTAAGGATCTTAGGGAATTTGAACTGGTAAACTTAGATTTTATTTCCTGCCAACTGTTTGCAGGAGGATTAAGAGATGTACAGGAATTATTAGTTTTCAGTAAAAGCCAGCATTTTATAAAGCAATTAATTTTTCATTAGTTCCACATAATTTTGGCAAAATATAGTTTTGTTCCAATAAAGCTATTACATTTCAAGAGGTTACTCTAAACTCTAGCCATTAACTTTACATTAATTCACCAGATTTATAATAGGCTAAACTACAGGCAGGAAAGTAGTAAAAAAAATTTTCAGAATATATTAGAATTAAAAGGAAAAAATTAAGATGAAAAATATTAAAAAACAGGTCATAAAACTTCTAAATTTCTAAGCGTGGTTATGCATTTATTTAAAAGACATTTTCCTATAATGTTTCTTAAGCATATAAAATGAATTGTACAAAGTTCACCTTAAGTTTTTGCATGAGGTTATCTTGGAAGTATCAGATATTTTATTACAATACATGTATGTTATAATTACAATAAATGTATGTTATAATACAATAATAAAACATACTTTAAGAATTAAGAAAAATACTTATTAGTACTGAAAATCTATTCACAGAGCCATAAACTACCCTTCTCAATGCTAGAACTACTTCAACGCATCCACAAAATTCCACTCAGATGGCCCCTTCACCCAGATAACTGGAGTGTCTCCCCTCCAGTTTGAGGTCTTTAAACTTTACCAGAATTACAAAGAAGCCTAGTTGAGTGAGGATAAGAGAACTCAAAGTCCCAGCAGGAGAATGTTTCTTAACTGTTTACCTCCAATTAGGCCTCAATGGACAACACACTCATCTCTACCACCAACCTGCTCCAGGCCAGAACCCCCTTGATCCAGCTCACTGCAGTATTCTCCTACCAACTCCCGCAAATCCCATTCTTGTTCCCCATCTCAACTCAGCTTCCATACTGTGGTCAGAAAGACCTTGTAAAAAATGTAAGTCATGGAAGCAACCTAAATGCCCATCAACAGATGAATGGATAAAGAAGATGTGGTATGTGTGTTTATATATATATATATATATATATATATAAACACACAATGGAATACTAATCAGCCATAAAAAAATGAACTAATGCCATTTGCAGCAACATGGATGGACCTAGAGATGACCATACTAAGTGAAGTAAGTCAGACAGAGAAAGGCAAATATCATATATATGTGGAATCTAAAAAAATGATACAAATGAACTTATTTACAAAACAGAAACAGACTCACAGACATAGAAAACAAACTTATGGTTACCAAAGGAGAAAGGTGGGGAAGGATAAATTAGGAGTTTGGGGTTAACAGGTACACACTACTATACATAAAATAGAAAAACCACAAGGTCCTACTGTACAGCACAGGGAACTATACTCAATACCTTGTAATAACCTATAATGGAAAAGAATCTGAAAAAGAGTAGATATATATTTATACCTGTATAACTGAATCACTTTGCTGGACACTTGAAATATTGTAAATTGACTATACTTCAATAAAAAATTAAAAATAAAAAAGTGTTTAAAAAGTAAGCTAGACCGTGTCTTTCCTAAACTGAAAACCCTCCTCTGGTTTCCCTTGCCCCTTGACTAGAATCTCGCTCCTACAGAACCCTTGACTTCTGTTTCTCTCCTCTGAGTAACACTTTCCTTGGCAGTCAGTGCAGCCCAACCCTGTGAGGTTCCTTCAAGGATTCTGTCCCCACTCCTATCCTTGGTCATGCACAGGCACCAGATAAATGCTGAGTTCCTATGTTACCACCACTTTGGTTCTAAGACATTTGTCCCAGCATGTTCTTGATGAGAATTTCTCTCCATCCAGTTTTCAGATTTGTTGACTGGTTTTGTGCCTCTTTTTGCCCTTTGGACGGGGCAACCAATACACTCCTTCACATAGGATCCTGACCCCCTCTCAAACATCACCTTTTTACAAACCCAGCCTTGTTCAGTGTAGGCCCAGCATCTTCTTCATGAGTCCTGCTCAAATGCGAGGTACCTTTCATTAGGTTATACCAGCACCACGTGGGTCCAGGGAAGAACCTCACAATCTAGTATTAATCTATTCTCTAATGACTGCACGTGTGCTCATATTGTCTCCCCCCGCCCCCCAGTAGCTCATTAGGTCTTTGAGGGTAAGCTATGTACTTAATTATTTACATTATGTTAGTGGAGTGCTGAGGACTTAGCAGATGTCATACCCACCATGCGCTCAGCTCAGGGCATGATGGGTCTTCACAATGAGCTGGCTCCCAGACAGCCATGAAGGCAGGACTGAGGAATCCAAACTAGGAGTGGGCCGATCACTCATTCACTCAATTACCATCCACCCAGAAACCTTTATATCCTGATAGCTACGCTAGTTGAGGCCGAGAAAGAAATGAGTGAAACATAGCTACTTTTCATTTCTTTCCAAATTCTTGAATCTCCATCAGCACGCACATGGTACATTCACAACACACATGCACACATATATACATTTTTGCTTCTCTGCTCAGTATCTTTTAGACTGCTTTACTAAGAATAGTGGATCATTGTATATGCAGGAAATCTAAGAGGTAAAATGGAAAACAATGAAAACTAATAATAGAGTTCACTTAAGTGGTAAATTGGTGGATAAATGTACAAAAATCAATTTCCTATATACAAACAATAATCAAGTAGAAATTTTTCCCATTTGCAACACCAATGAAAAGTATAAAATAGTTAATAATAAACCTAATAAGAAGTATGTATAAAGAAAACTCTATAAATTTTTGAGGCACATAAAAGAAGTCTTGTGTGATTTTAATGGAATACAACGTTTCTGTATCAGAAAACTCATTACATGAGATGTCATTTGACCCCCAAATGATTTAGAAATATTATTCAATGTCAATTAAAATCCTCTAAAAATTTTGGAATAAGGCAAAATGATGTTCTTGTGAAAGGATAAATGGGAAAAATGCAAAAAAGAAAAAAGAAAAGAATAATTGTGTTAGCTGTCTACAGCTGCATTAAAACTTACCTCAAAGTTTAAAACAACAAACTTTTTATTATGTTAGCTCCTGTGAATCAGGACACCAAAGTGGTTTAGCTGGGTGCCTCGGGCTCGAGTTCTCTCCCAATGTTGCAGTCAAGGTCTCAGCTGGGATTGTCATTAACTGTCATCTCCTCTAATGGCTCCACTGGGGTAGGATCCACTTCCCAGCTTACATAAGTGGTTGTTGGCAGGATTTGATTCCTCCTGAGCTATATAGGACTGAGCACCTCAGTTCCTCACTGGCTGTCATCAGGAGACCCCCTTCAGGTCCTTGCCACTTGGCCATCTCCACAGGGCAGCTCACAATGAAGCAGCTGGCTTCTCTCAAAGCAAGTGAGAAAACAAGAAAATATCCAAGATGGAAACCACAACCTTCTTGTAACCAGAAGTGACGTAACATTACCTTTACCACATTTTATTCACCAGGGAGTCACTAAATCCAGCCCACACTCAAGCAAAGGAGAATAACCAAGGGCATGAATACAAGGAAGCAGAAATCATAGAAGCCCGTCTTAGAGGCTGCTTACCAAATAATCAAGGGGAACTTGTACTGCCAGCATCAGAATATACCATGAAGCTATAATAACTAAAACAGCACATTACTGATGGCAGAATAGACATTATTCAATGGTGCAAGATAGAAACCTTCAAACAAATAAAAGTATATGTAAGCATTTAGTACATTAAAATAGTGATCTTGGGCTTCCCTGGTGGCACAGTGGTTGAGAGTCCGCCTGCCAATGCAGGGGATGTGGGTTCGTGCCCTGGTCCAGGAAGATCCCACAGGCCGCGGAGCAGCTGGGCCCATGAGCCATGCCGCTGAGCCTGCGCGTCAGGAGCCTGTGCTCCGCAATGGGAGAGGCCACAACAGTGAGAGGCCCGCATACCGCCAAAAAAAAAAAATAGAGATCTTTAAATAAATGGGAAATCTCAAATCACGTTGAGAAAATTTGTTATCCATTTGGGAAAAAAAATATTATATTGGATCTTTGCCTCACTGTATGACCAAGATTAGTTCCAGGTGTTTGAATAGTTAAATATATACTTTTGAGGAGGGACTTAAATGGATATTCAGTTCTATCAGTAACATTTTATTTCTTAAGCTAGGTGGAGTATATGGATATTTGTTATATAATAGCAAAACTTGTAGCTCACTACACATCAGGCACTGTTATAAGTACTACACATATGTTAATTTACTTAAATTTCAGATCTATCTTACAAAGAAAATTCTACTATTTCCCCATTTTAAAATAAGAAAACTAAGGCACAAAATCTCATACCTTGAAGATTCATGCCTATTGTATTAGTCATCTATTTTTACATGACAAATTATCCCCAAACTTAGCAGTCTTCAACAACTAACATTTATTATTTCATACAGATTCTGAAAGTCAGAAATCTAGGAGTAGCTTGGCTAATTCTGCACCAGGGACTCTCATGATATTGTAACCAATGGGTCACCTGGGGCTGTAATCATCTGAAGGCATTATGGGGCTGAAAGATCACTTCCAACTCTACTCATGTAACTGTTGGCCTGAAGCCTCCATTATCTTCCTCACTGGCTACTGGTAGAGGGCCTCAGTTCCCCATCACGTGGACCTCTTCATAGAGTTGATTGAGTGAACTCATGGCATGGCAGCTAACTTCCCCCAGAGCGAGAAACCTGAGAAGGGGAAAGAGAGAGAGAGAGAGAAATAGAGAGAGAAGCCTCAATGTCTAATATGACCTAATGTCTGAAGACACACTCCATCATTTGTACAATATCTACTCATTAGAAGTGGGTCATTAAGTTTGCCCCGTACTCCAGAGGAAGGAATTTTTTTGGTTGTATTGGGGCTTTGTTGCTGCACGTGGGCTTTCTCTAGTTGCGGCGCGCAGGGGCTACTCTTCGTTGTGGTGCACGGATTTCTCATTGCAGTGGCTTCTCTTGCTGTGGAGCACGGGCTCTAGGCCACATGGGCTTCAGTAGTTGTGGCTCACGGGCTCTAGAGTACAAGCTCAGTAGTTGTGGCCCACGGGCTTAGGTGTTCCATGGCATGTGGGATCTTCCCGGACCAGGGCTCAAACCTGTGTCGCCTGCATTGGCAGGAGGATTCTTAACCACTGCACCACCAGGGAAGTCCCAGACCTCCACTTTTTGAAGGGAAGAGTGTCAAAGAATTTGTAGACTTATTTTAAACACCCATGAAATCAGGCTCAGAAACTGATTGACTATTACATATATTGCCTCTTTTATATTATTCTTCATGCCAGCTTCTATGTGTGAAATATTTCATACTAACTTAAAGGTTAAATATAGAAATTAAAAGGATTAAATGAATCATAGGCAAGTATTGTTAAATGTTATGATGGGTAAGGGCTTTCTAAGCATGACACTCAAAATAGAAGCCAAAAAGAAAAAAAAAAAGGCTGAAAGGTATAACTATTCAGTATTCTGTAATAACCTATATGGGAAAAGACTCTGAAAAAGAATGGATATATGTATATGTATGGATGAATCACTTTGCTGTACACCTGAAACTAACACAACATTGTAAATCAACTATACTCTAATATAAAATTTAAAAAAAATTTTTAAATAAAATAAATGAAAGGTATAACTACCTTTTTTAAACCTACATATCAAAAATCACCATCAGCAAAGTTAAAAGTCGAATGGAAAATTTAGAAAAAAATATTTGCAACGTATATGACAGATGAAAAGTTCCTGTCCTTAGTACCAAAGGTGCTTTAAAATCACTAACAAAAAGATAAATACAGGGCTCCCCTGGTGGCGCAGTGGTTGAGAGTCCGTCTGCCGATGCAGGGGACACAGGTTCGTGCCCCGGTCCGGAAAGATCCCACATGCCACGGAGCGGCTAGGCCTGTGAGACATGGCCACTGAGCTTGTGCGTCCGGAGCCTGTGCTCTGCAACAGGAGAGGCCACAACAGTGAGAGGCCCACGTACTGCAAAAATAAAAAAAAAATAAAAAAAGATAAATACATTCATTGAATAATAACTTGACATAAATAGGCAATTAAAAAGAAAAAAATAGAAAATACAAAAAAAGTGAAGAAAATATTCAGCTTATTTGATTTTTAGTAATCTAAGAACAGCAATTAAAAATGAAATCTGTATGTCTTTTCAAGTTAGCAAAGATTGGAGAAACTATGGTATTTTCAAGATTTGGAGGAAAAGAGAATTTCATATGTCCACAGGTATATAAATGGATACAAATTCTGCAAGGAAGTTTTCACTATATACCAAAATCTTTAAAGAGTTGTTTGCCCTTTCACATAACAACTCTGCTTCTAGCAATTCATCTTAAGAACTAATTGGACAAAAGTGTACATATACAGATGCTCATCACAGCATTTTTTATTATACTCAAAAAAACTGGAGCAGCTTAAATGTCCAAAAACCAAAGGTTTTGTTAAATAAATGATGGTACAGTGGTGAATGATGGAAAACAACACCATTAAGGTTTTAGAAGTATATTTACTGATATGGAGGAAATTTATGAGATTTAATGAATAATATATTTTAACTGGCATATATAACATGATACAATTTTTGAAAGAAAAAATTTTCAATGTTATGTGCATAAAGCATATGTTAATGGTGTTAAATGAGCAAAAAGTTAATAACATTATCTTTAAATGATAAATTTTAGGTGATTTTTATTTTCATCTGTTTATTCCTATTAAAAAAATACTACACGAAATGAGCCCAATTCATAAATCCAGAGTTGTTTCTTCAATGACCCCTCAGCCCTTCTCCTTTCTCCCTCACTACATGAATAAATGACAGAAGAGGCTGGAACCTGTTATCACCAATTAATAGTCATTAACCCCCTCCCCTCTAGCACTGCCTCTGTAATTTGCATAATACAGAAATGAGTCTGAAATCCTCTGCTCAGGATCTCCATGCACTTTACTGAACCTACTAGTGTTTCTGCTTTTAAGCTAGAACTTTAGGCAGCATTTCCAAAATCATGATATGTTCACATGTAAAACAAGTGATCAAAAATGTACATGAATACGAGCCTGTCTTACACACCTAAAAAGCTTACAGTAGCTTTTATCAGTGTAGTTTACCATTTCTCAAAACTGCATCTATGTCATCTGCCTCTGTCATTTTAGAGACGATTGAAAGTTTGATTTTGAATATGAAAAATTCTTAGACTGCATAACAGGTCTATAACTGAGAGTTAACCATTCATATTGAAAGGTAGCCAGGGCCAAAGAGACTATCCATTTATTACTCTTATGTTCTTATGGATTAATGTTTTTAATTAATTTGGGCAAATTGTGGTCAACTTTCTGTTAAGGAAATTAAAATCCAAGAAAACAAGTAACCACTTTTTGATGTACAAAGAGAAATTCATATTCACTTAAATATTTTAAAAGGTCAAAAATGACCATATAAATTGCATACTAATAATAAAACATATTTCAAAGGGCAATGGTCAACACAGAGTACTATTCACTTTTTAAAAAATAGAGCATTCCTATTTTAGAGCAAGGAAGAATTTGCAATACAAATTAAAAGATGAAGGAATTCTAAATTTTACTTGGTAAGAAAGAATAAGTGAATTTCATCTTCTTTTCTTCTTTAACTAATAAAATCTCACATGCTCATTCCTATAAGGCAGCACATACCAGATCAAACCAATATAAACTTACAAAGACTTTTTGAAATTATGCAATTAGTTTATTCATTTGGAAAAATTTTTATGAGTGACTTCCTAATATTTTCCCACATCATCATTGATTATCTTTAGAAGAGAAGTATTGGCTGAATGGTACTTGTCCTTTTAGAATATCGAAGAAAATATTTCATTCTTTTAGAGATATCAATTCCCACTGAGAACCAACTCCTCTGATGGTATTAAATAAA